>NC_022025.1:9498932-9507165 GCF_000317375.1 Microtus ochrogaster | reverse complement strand
ATCAGGGTTCCCTGACCTGTGGGAAGTCCAAGGACCGCCCACCTCCATCCAGGTTCAGTAAATTGAGCATCCATACTGCCCAGGCCCCCCCAAAGCCAGCACGTGCGATTCATTTTGATCCTGATTGACATTTTTATTCCCTTTCTGGCATCAAGGTAGTAATTATAATTCATGGGGACTCTTCAATATTCACACACATATTTAGGAATACTAGAAATTATATCCCAAGTACACATTTACCATTTTTACTTTTACAAAGACCAAGGCTAAAACAAGGTCCAAATTTAGAGAAAGAGGGAAAATTTTGTAAATATTAAAGCATATTTAATCGTTCTGGGTTTCTTCATATTTCCTATTTGTTCTTCTAGTTAGCTTGTCTTAGTTTTGAGAGCAAACTTACTTACAGCTTCTGAGGCTATTTAAAAGAGTTGTTCAAATTTACTTCCATGTTTCAAGAAAGGTATATTTCATATATGTGGAGGCTGTGCAGCTTCCTGGGACCCTGCATTCAGAGTTCTCTGGAATTTAATGTTCTTGAAATTTTTAGACTTTGAATTACATCTGAAGAAGAGACTCGAGTTGTGTTCCACCAGGTTCTGCAGATTGTGGGGCCATTTCTGTTTCGAAGCTGACTCTTTTCCTTAAGTCTAACTTTATTTTTTTCCTCCCATCATTTAAAGCATTGTCTGATTTTAGAGTTGCTTCTTTTCTCCAGGACCTTAGGAATCTTCCATGGCCAAATCAACCAGTTATACATAGGCAATAAAAAACACTGATTTGTCTATACACATAATACTTTTTTACTTAAAATGTTGAGGCAGGAATTCTTCCCATCCTTATGGAGATGTGAACTTACTCTTGGACAATTTCTCCTTACATCAGATTTCTGCTCTACTGTGATGCTGAAAACTCAACCTTCCAAGTTCAGGTCACTCCAAAGTACACATGCTTCTTTACCTTCCCCATATATAGGAGCCTGAAGCCATATAATGCTTTTTAGAAAACCCATGTTCTAGGATAAGGTTATTGTCTTATCACCAAACACCTGAACAAAGATTTTGTTGTCGATATTGAGATATATAAAGTGCTAAGATTAACCAGAGGGAGAATGCCTTGGAGACACTTGGAGAAAAGCTCCTTCATAAGGAAACTTGTTTCAACACAGAGAATTCTAATACTAATTCTAAGATAAGATACTTTAGAATTTATCATGAACATGAGGGAATTTTGGCTTCCATGTGTACCCAAACACATAAGTGGATGTATCCTTCTGCATACTCTTAGTGACAGAAAGATTTTTGTTGTTTCCAGGTTCTTGCTATTACAAATAAAGTTGCTAAGAATATAGTTGAACAAATGTCCTTGTGGTAAGATTGAGCATCCTTTGAGCATATGCCCAAGAGTGGTATCGCTGAGACTTTTGAATGAATCCCAATTTTCTGAGAAACAGCTCCACTGACTTTCAAATTTGCTGTACAAGTTTGAACGCTCACCAGCAATGGAGGATGTGTTTCCTTGCTACACATCCTCTCCAGCCTGAGCTATCATTTGTTGCTTTGATCTTAAACACTCTGACAGGTGTAAGATGAAAACTCAGAGTTGTTTTGATTTATAGCTCTATGATGGCTAAGGATGTTTAATATCTCCTTAAGTGTTTCTCAGCCATTTGAGATTTTTCTGTTGAGAATTCTGTCAAGATATGTAGCCCATTTTTTTTAAACAGAACTATTTGGTTTGTTGATATCTCATTTCTTGAGTTCTTTATATATTTTATAAATAAGCCCTCTCTCAGATGTGGGATTGATGAAGATCTTTTCCCACTCTGTCAGCTGTTGTTTTGTCCTATTGACAGTGTCCTTTGCCTTACAGAAACTTTCCCATTTTATGAGGTCACATTTATTAATTATCAATCTTAGTGCCTGCTCAGGAAGTTGTCTCCTGTAACAATATGGTCAAGATTATTTCCCACTTTCTCTTCTATCAGCTTCAGTGTAACTTAATTTATTTGAGGTCTTTGACCCACGAAGGACTTGAGTTTTTTGTAGAGTGATAGTTATGGATCTATTTGCATTCTTCTGCACACTGACATCCAATCTGACCAATACCTTCTTTGTCAAAAATCAGATATCAATAGGTGTTTGGTTTTACATCTGGGTCTTTCATTCAATTGCAATGATTCAACCTGTTTGTTTTTAATGCTAATACCCTTAGATTTTTATTACTATAGCTCTGTAGTAGAGCTTGAAGCCAGGGATGGTGATACCATAGAGGATTGTTTTAGCTATCCTGGGTTTTTTGTTTTTCCATATGAAGTTGAATGTTGTTCTTTCAAGGCCTGTAAAAAATTGTGTTGGGATTTTGATGGGGATTGCATTGAATCTATAGATTGCTTTTAGTAAAAGGTGGCCCACTCTCTCCATTCTTATTCAACATAGTATGTAAAGTTCTAGCTAGAACAATAAGATAATTAAAAGAAATCAAAGAAATACAAATTGTAATGGAAGAAGTCAAAGTATCATTATTCACAGATGATATGATAGAACACATAAACAACTCCAAAACCTCTACCAGGATACTCCTTCAGTTGATAAATACCTTTAGTCAAGTGTCTGGATAAAAGATTAACTCAAAAAAAATAGTAGCTCTCTCATATACAAATGATAAACTGCCTGAGAAAGAAACCAGGGAATCACACCGTTTAAAATAGCCTCAAATAATGCAAAATATCTTGGTATAAGTCTCACCAAGCAAGTGAAAGACCTGTATGGCAAGAGCTTCGAATCTTTGAAGAAAGAAACTGAAGAAGAGATCAGCAGATTGGAAGATCTCCCATGTTCATGGATCAGAAAGAACATTCTTACAACCTCCCAGAGAACATCCCAAGGAGCTCTCAATACTTACAGTTTCTTGAGTGTGTAGATCCAAAGTCCCTCCATAGTCCGCCCCAAAACATGGTCAGGTCTGCCGCAGCAATATCCCATTACACTGATACCAATTTGTCTTAGTTAGGGTTTCTATTATAAGATGAAATACCATGACCAAAAACAAGTTGGAGAGGAAAGGGTTTGTTTGGCCTTCACTTTCCGATTACTCTTCATCATCAAAGGAAGTCAGAACAGAAACTCAACCAGCCAAGAACCAGGAGACAGGAACTGATGCAGAGTCCAGGAAGGAAAGCTGCTTACTGGCTTGCTCCTCATGGTTTGCTCAGTCCACTGTCTTATATACCAGGACCACCAGGCCAAGGATGGCACCACCCATAATGGGCTGGGCTCTCTCTCATTGATTACTAATTAAAAATGCCCCATAGGCTGGCTGATAGCCCTATCTTATGGAGATATTTCCCTTACTTGAGGTTTCCTCATCTTAAAGGACTTTAGCTTGTGTCACTTAGACATAAAACTAGCAAGATGATCAGTGAACACCCAAATTTCTTTCTAGATTGATGTGAGACAGAGACATATACATAGATTATATATTTACATATATACACATATATGCATATATACACACACAAATCTCCAATAATTATATATGTACATGTAACAATTAAATATATTTGTGTTTATAGTATGTGTTTTTTCCTAACAGAGAAAAAGAGACTCAGAGCTATTCTGAAATTTGAATCTTCTCATAAATTAAAACATTAAGTTTTTTTTAAAATTTATTTATTTATTATATATACCCTTTCCAGGATACAGTGCCAGATCTCATTACAGATGGTTGTGAGCCACCATGTGGTTGCTGGGAATTGAACTCAGGACCTCTGGAAGAGCAGCTAGGGCTCTTAACCTCTGAGCCATCTCTCCAGCCCAACATTAAAATTTTTTAATTGATCACTTTAAATTGTAGTTGATACATGTTTTCTGAGTTTATTAACCTCATTGTTCACATCACTTTGTCATATTGACTAGGTTTAGACACATGAAAGTTAAGAAACTGATATTTTTTTGTTACTTAGATGTTCTACTGAGCTCAATTGAAATAATCCATAGATGTCAAGTTGTTCGCTCTCTTTTTTAATAAAAGGGCCTTTCGTTTGCTTCTTGATTGTTCTGGGAGCCTTGTGGGGGCGGTGAGAGAGGGCCTCCCTCCATTGCTCTGGCTCTCCTTGAACTCACCACGTAGACCAGGCTGACTAGGAATTCACAGAGATCCACCTGCCTTGGCCTGCTGGTACTAAAGACGTGTGGCTTCGTGCTGTGCTTTAAAAGGCAAGTCCTTCGCACCAAGAAAGGGTCTAGCAGAGGACATGGTCATTAGTGACGTGAGCTTTTACTTCTTCAATTTCTGGGGCTGGGAAGATGGTTCCAAGGTTGAGGGCTCTTGCTGCTGTTCCGGAGGACCTGGGTTTAGTTCCCAGCACCTCTCTTATTCAGTGTTTAGAGTCTGTTACTCCCGCTCACCAGAATCCAAGGGCTCTGGCTTCTAACAGCATTTGTACATGCCTATATGCACACACATTTACACATAATTGAAAACAATAAACAAAATATTTAAGCAAGCACACCTAAGAAGCAAGCTGGTGAAGCCATTTTAATATCAAACAAGCTAGACTTCCAATTAAAAGCAATGAGAAGAGATAGGGAAGGAAACTATTACTGTTTACTAAAAACGCAGGCCTAGAAAAACTTGCTTAGCGATTGCAAATCAGAAAAGTATGTTTTCCAGAACTTTCCGAGAAAGCAGCTTCAGGCTCTCTTCAAATAGTTTCAAGTGTTCTAAAATGGTGCTAGTCTTCTCCTTGATAATTTAGCTTTTGTCTTTGCACTTGATACTAAAGCTAAAGTATCCTTTCTATCCTGTATATGTAATAAAGACACATATTTTCAAAACACATTTAAGTGTATACGGATATATACAGAGGGTTCTGCTCTTGCTTTTGTTCAATGAGAAGCAGCTGTGAGCTAGGGTTCTGTGTCTATTTTTAAACAGTAACTGGATGTCTTTCTATGAACTAAGGCATTGAGGCCTACGGTCAGTTCTTGGTTCTACAACGACTATCTGAGCTATTGTGACAATCTTGTCAATTAAATCACACTCAGCGCTGTGATTCTGGAGAGCTTGTGGGGGTTTCTAAATGCAAGCCCTCAGTCACCAACAGGAAGAGTCTGTCACCTCTCTGCCTGTGGCCACCTACGTAAGATGAAGATCCTCTTTGGGTTGGCTGTCTCCCTATCTTCTCCACACCCCATGCCTCTCTCTCTGAGCCACAAGGTTGATGGAAACCGCCATTTCCCACATTCCATAGTGCTGTCATTTCTCTATTAGGTATGGATCTTAAGACAACAACAACAAAAACTCAGGATGTTAAACATGGATTTTGTTCATTTTGTTGTTGGTTTGTTGTTGTTGTTGTTGTTTAGTTTTTTTATTATTATTTAGAGATGAATCCATTATATAACCTACGCTGGCCTCCAACTCACTGAGACTTTTTTGCTCCAGTCTTTAGATGGCTGAGAAAGGATTACAGGCAGCAGGCTTGACCTGTGGCTCTAGGTCTATTCCTCCCGCTCTGGCCTGAGGACAGGAGTCAAAAGCAAAGAATAAGATTCCCCGTGGACACGTTACATTCTCTTCTGATAAACTGTGTCTGCTAATAGAGTCGGTGCTTTTTATTCCTGGGGGTCTGCCACCCAGCTCCAAAAAAATACAGAGTCTTATTCTTACTTTTGAATGCCCGGCTTTAGCTTGGCTTCTTTCTAGCCAGCTTTTCTAACTTAAATGAACCCATTTCTCTTTAGCTGTGTGTTTCCTCTGAGCTTTTTACCTTTCTTTATTCCATATATCTTTCTTTCCTTCTTACTCCATGGCTGGCTCCTGGTACCCTCCTCTCCTTCCCCTTTTCTTGCTCCTTCCCCCTTTTCCCTAGATTTCTCCTCCTGTTTATTTTCTCCTGCCTAACTGTTCAGCTCTTTATTAGACCAATCAGGTGTTTCAGGCAGGCAAAGTAGCACAGCTTCACAGAGTTAAGCAAATATAACATAAAAGACTGTATTCCACAGCATTAAAAAAAAATGTAACACATCTTAAATTAATATTCCACAACAAGGTACATTGATATGTAGAATTTTATTAGCTCACTAAATTTCACTCTCAGTTTGGTATACCGCAAGGGGAAAACAGGAACCAACAGAATGCTAGTCATCTGACTAGAAACTGAATGCATCCTAGGAATAAGGGTTAGATGCTTGGGCATGCTGACCAGAAATTGTCCTCAAGAAGCACTCCAGGAATAAGGGAGGCCAGGGCCCTACATACCCTCACACCTCAGCACAGTCAAACTAATTTCTCCTGACCATATTTGTCCTAGCCTCAATGAGATTTGCATGACTCTGACTGACTATTAGCGCGGAACAGTGGAGGGGCAGTGGTTGACATCAGGGAGGTTAACACAGCTCCCCAGAAGCTGGTGCGAATTCTTATTACCCAGCAACATCAACAGAAGAGAAGTGAACGACTGTGGAGAGCCCTCGTGCCTGCGAGACCCCTTAAACTCTCTCCACTCAAGTGACGCCAGTACACACGTGGGTGTGGCCATCGCCACCCTACTAACAGAGATTGAAATAACCTGGGTGGGGACTCAGGCGATTTCTGCTGCTTCTCTTTTGATCCAGTTAGCTCCTTCACAACCTCCCAAAGCGCCGGGGCAGATTTCCTGAGGTGGCTTCTGTTGTCTGAAGCGGAACCTTCGGAACCGCCACTTTGCCGTATCACTTAGGGGACAATGGACTCCTGAATCCACCGCTGAATCTGTCGACTGTGAGTTCTGTTAGGTTTTGCATACGATAGTTTATTCTATTTCTCAATTCACTCTTCGGACTTTGCAGGTAGACTTCTTTCATGATTGCCGTAGGCCATTTCAAGCAGGGATACCACGTGACTCAAAAGCAACAGTGCAGGGAAGAACACACCCTTTGGTGATCCAGGGCCAGCAGCCAGCCCTGAAAACATACATAGGAGCAAAATTCTACGGACACTACAGGTTATGTTTAGGAATACACATGCACAGATATATACGTATGTGCCTGCAATAACAATAACAAATAAGGCCATAGATTTGAAGGAGATGGAAGAGGAGTATATGGGGGCGCTTGTGGAGGAGGAAAGGGAAGAAAGGAGTGTTAGAACTAAATTATAGCCTCGGAAATAAGAAAAAGGAAAAATATAAAAGCAAAAAAAAATTATTACAGTCTCAAAGTGAATGACAACCAGAAAAGCAACACCCGGGGCTCCTCCTGTTAGCGCCTTTCCAGCATGATTTTAATTTCTGATGGCATAGGTGCCTTTACCGCAATTCGCTTCTTTATGCTGAAGTCAATAAATATAAAACCAGAGCTTCTATAAAGAGAGATGAGATGTTTCCACTTCTGCCAGTTTAAGAACATGGCTCCTTTTAGGTTCCCTCTGCTGTTATATGATGCGGACCCTAACGAGTTCATTGTAGAAACATGAAACTTTTATTTAGTAAAATAAGATTCAAAATTTGATCAGATTCCCTTTAAACTTGGGAAATTGTGTATAATTGAAACATGAAGAATCATTGTAAGTCAGATTATCACGAACATTTGTACATTTTTTTTCCCCTCTGAAAGTTCTGTCATTGGACCCTTTCCTTTCTATTTTACCTTTTCAGTGACACTCACTGATGATAAATGACCCGCTGACTTGCGCTGGCTTCTAACATGAAAGTCACCAAAATGCCTTTTCCCTGGAGAGCAGTTATTCTCTGGAACAATATACCCTACCTGGTGCACCGGAGTCCCAAAGGCTGGCTGTTAAACTTGCGGTTGTAATTTGTGAAAAGATCCAGAGTGCCACAGTTTGAACTGCTGGGATTTTACGCAGTTTCGGTTTACTAGAAACAACTCGTTTCTCTTCTGTCTTTGCTCACAAAGGTTTTGAGTGAGTACAGAAAAGTCACAAGCTTGACATAGCTGTGTTCTTATTTAAATCCAGTGTCACCTAAGCACAGGGCATGCGTCTTTCAGTTGTTTCGTTTGTGAAATTATACTGCTAATATAAATCAATAATGATATTGAAGTAGGTGTATAGGCTCAGATATTCATCTGTTTTGATTCTTCAATAGAGCAAGACAATTAGAAAATGTAGCACACACGAAAAAAATGCCTTTTGAAATAGGAAGGAATTTTTTATTTCAAGTCCAGCTTCCTATGCAAAGAGAGTTCCAGGACAGCTAAGGCTATGCAGTAAAACCTTGCCTTGAAAAATC
>NC_022025.1:9495274-9498832 GCF_000317375.1 Microtus ochrogaster | reverse complement strand
TATATAGTGAATATATATATATATATATATATATATATATATGCTTTCAAGTAAACTGTCTCCTATTAGCATGTTCCCCTTAACTGAAGAGTATTCTGAATATTTAGGTCAGAATAAGATTTAAGTAAAACCAAACTCATTAGACATTGGAAATCTAAAGAAGTCATAAAATATTTAACATTGAGGGAAACCTTACCCACTTTTCAAATGTATTTATAAAAGAAATGGTGCTTGTTTAATAAATTCATAAGTAAAAATGTTACTTTTATCCTGACAACAGCTATGAAAGACAGAAGGAAGACTAATGTTGCACAAGAATTATACATTTAGTAAGATCAACACATTAATACACTAAAGAGTAATGAAGGACCAAGGCAAATGATAGAAAGGAAAATCACGGCTTAAGAAGATGGAGAATCACTGTCAAGAGGCAGCACTAATTTTGTGTCGAGTTTCCAATAATTGATACAATATGAATAAGAGGAAAAGAGAGAGAAAGAAAGGAATAGAGATCAATTCAAGACAAGACAGATACAGAACACTCTGTGCAGGAGTGGGTGAAAAATGGGCTCCCCTGGGTTTAGAGTAGATGCTGGGCTACTTTAGAGAGCAGATTTAGATGAGAACAACCCAGACATCCCCAAAGAAGTGTTTGGACTAGCCAGTGGCTGTGAAACTGACAGGCCCCTGATCTGAAGCCAGAGTAGAGGATGATGGAGTGGAGGCAGGGGAGCAGCCTGAAGGCTCTCTCGGTAATTTATGTCGGAGGTGATGAAAGCTGGGGGTACTGAGCACGCCGAGAGAGTGGAGCGGGGCAAAGATGAAGGAATGGTGGGCTTGGAGACAGGTCATGATTAGAAGATGAAAGCGTGAAGGAAGTAAAAGATGGCTCAGACTTTTCTAGTCTCATCCACATGACTAGAAGAATAATAGCATCCACGAGAGATCTAGTGCAGTTGAGACTGGGTAAATTTGATGCAACACAAAGGCAGTTCAGTGGCAACACTCCGCAAACAGTTATGGATGTGTCTCAAGAGAACTCTTGGAAGTCCAAGCTATAAACTTGTCTATGTATACATAAATGACAACCACTGAATTTCAAATGTGTGTGCAGTGTGTGTGTGTGTGTGTGTGTGTGTGTGTGTGTGTGTGTGTGTGTGTGAAATAAACTAGAAAACAGGTGACCTAAATTAATCTTGATTTTGGCAAAAGTAAAATAAAATACTGCATTTAGACATTTATTTCATTTATTAAAATACAAGACCTAAGTAACTCCTGACTCATGTTTGAGTTTCTTGATACATCAACTTCATCCTTGAGCAATGAATAAAACCTTGGCTTTTTCCCATCTAAAGAAAAAGTAAACATTTATGGAAACTATTTTATACTTGTAAAAGATTACCAGTTAGTGGATCGGTCACTAGGTAAGAAATCTTTTCCGGATGTTCGTATGTGGCACCACCCCTTCCTCATACAAAGATGTGTCTGCAGTGTACAAACTGCAGGCAACAGGTTCTGACAGAGAGTCACCCTGAACTTGGCGCTTATTGCTAGAAATTTCTTCTAGTTGGCTCTAGGGACTTCTGTCTGAGCAGTGCAGAGCACATCCCTAAGCCCTGGTCTTGTCCTACTACTGTCTAAACTGGAGTGCTACACAGCTCAGGGTTGCCTCGTCTGCTTCTCACACGATGGAGAGCAAAGAGGTAGCATGAAGCATGCTGACACTAAGAGTCATGGGAAAGAGGCGGGGCAGACAAGGCGGGGCAGACAAGATGGTGCATCCCTCCCTACTGAGTCAGATTCTAGCCACTATAGCATGCGGTGATTCTTCTGGGCAGTAGAGAAGCTATTGAATAGAAAACAATATCAGGAAAATCAAAGAGGAGACTTAAGAAGAATAAATCACGGGGAAGGGATAAATCAAAGGTATCCCTTTCATGTTTGTGGAGTGCTGTATTTGTTTTATTTTTATTTTTTATTTTATTTTTACCTTTGGCTGGAGATTGACTCTAGGGTCTCCTATGACACGTACTAGGCAAACACCTTCCTACAGTGATGTTCAAGAACTCCTCCAAAGCTGCTCGCTACACTTGATGCACCACTCCAATTTCTCATCCCAGTTTTTGACTTCTGTTGTGTCTCCTTCATCTTGCTTTTTATGCTCTTTAGTTCAGGCACTAAAGGCACTTCCTGTAGTCTAGATCCTAGCTTCTTCTTTTGTTTGTTTGTTTGATTTTTGAGACAGGGTTTCTCTTTGTTATAGCCCTGGCCATCCTAGCACTCTCTTTGTAGACCAGGCTGGCCTCAAACTCACGGAGATTCACCTGTCTCTGCGTTCTGAGTGCTGGGATTAAAGGCAGATAGATCCTACCTTCTTAAACTGTGTACCATTACCCCATATTCTGTAAAAGAATGTGTAACTGCAAGTTACACCAATGATCAAAATTCAGTCAGATTCAGTAGTGAATTGAGCAGTGAATCAGAGGTCTGTCTGGAGGCACTGGGTTACAACCCATGATGTCACTGCAGCCTTGGCTCTGAACATCACGGTTTGCATTGTGTACGAAGTCACACTATGCAGCTCTCATAATCACTGCCCAGGATGTCTCACATCATATTCAAGACTATTCAAGAACATATTCATATATGTTATGAAATCATATGCTGTGGATGGTAGTGATTTTTATTGTACACTCAGTTTTCTGCTCTTACAGAAACATGATGGTTTAATTATGGGAACCAAACAATCTTAATATGTTCCTGTTCTCATTCCTTAGCATACAAATATCAAATCCTTAGCTTTTTATTTTGTATTGTGTTAGAACTTCAGATTTCAAAATTTGCTAATTGGGTTGTTTACTTGAGTTTCATTTTTTTTTAAAAAAATCATTAAATTATGGGATGGAAGTATAACAGAGCTTCCAAAAATTTCTTAGATAGTCATAAATGTACTTCTGGTACTTTATACTACATATTGGTTAAAATAGAATTCTCAACATTGGTGACTATAAAGTCAAACTATAAATCAACTCTGGAAAACATGAAGCCTCTCTGTGTTCTAAAGAACCTAATCTCTAGTCAAGATTTAATTCACTGGTAATAATAACAATACAAATCTAGATCATTAATATGTAAACTTACATTAATCTTTAGTAAAATTGGATGCATACTAAAGAATTGTCTTAAACATTTCTTTATGATTATTACTAGCAAATGTGTGTTTTGCACACCTATGTTTTTATCTACATACCCCAGGTTCCATAAAAATAGCATGGAAAAATGAGTAGAAAATATCTGAAAAATATTGGTCAGGAGGACAAGAAGATATTTTTATTATTATTTTAATTTATCACCACCTAGCAGGACACAGAGAGGTAAACAACAGGAAATAAATGAGCCA
Source organism: Microtus ochrogaster (assembly GCF_000317375.1). Classification (NCBI taxonomy): domain Eukaryota; kingdom Metazoa; phylum Chordata; class Mammalia; order Rodentia; family Cricetidae; genus Microtus; species Microtus ochrogaster. Next base: position 9,495,432 of record NC_022025.1, on the reverse strand, counting down.
GGCAATGGTGATGCACACCTTTAATCCTAGCACTAAGGAGGCAGAGGCAGGCAGATCTCTGACTTCAAGGCCTACAAGGAGAAGCATGTAGAAAGAAAGAAAGAAAGAAAGAAAGAAAGAAAGAGAGAGAGAGAGAGAGAGAGAGAGAGAGAGAGAGA
>NC_022025.1:9485628-9495174 GCF_000317375.1 Microtus ochrogaster | reverse complement strand
GAGAGAGAGAGAGAGAGAGAGAGAGAGAGAGAGAGAGAGAACAGGAGAGAGAGAGAGAGAGAGAGGTCTCAAGGGGTAAAAGCATTTCCCTGTAGCCCACAGAAAGGCGGAAGGAGAGAGCCTGACTCCACAAAGCTGGCCTCTGATCCCCACATGCATGTTGTGGTATAAAAGCCTCAGCATGCCGACACACACATGCATACATGCATGAATGCACAGATACCTACACATGCACAGACATAATAATAGTAAAATAAAATAAATTTAAACATGAGGGGAACCTGAGAAAGTGCTGGTTTTCCTCCCCTCACAATATGGCTGATCCTCTGGAACTAAAAGTTCTCTTTATAAATAAAATAAAAGAAATTTATGTCACTAAAAGCTTTAATTTTGATTTTCCTCTGTTATTACATACATTGTAAAGATTTTTCAGCACTTACAACTGTCATGTTCAGGTTTTATTTCATATTTAAAAATCACACTAGAATTAGTATTTAATATCTCCTCCTTTTCTTGATTTTTAAATTTATTAATCACATTTACTCTATGGTTTTGTGTGAGAGATAGTGATGAGTCGCAATGGAAAATAACCCAATTTGTGTCTCATCTCTGCCACAGTAACAGGGGGAAACCGCTTTTTGAATGAATGGTCTTTTCATGCTTAGGTCTTTCCTGAAATCCCACTCCCTCACTGTAAACTGAGGACAACAATATTTATGTTACTGACATCATGAGAACATTGGATTGGGCAATATGCTTAGAGAGCATGATACTTATTATTATTCGATGAAAATCTTTAAAATTCTGTGACATTTTCACTTGACAATCACAAATGATTTGGGATATGGGATATGCTCAGTGGTAGATGGCATAATGACATTAGGAAATCAAACCACGTTGCAAACTAAACATTATTCTTAAATCAAAAAAATCCTTATTCTGTAAAGATTAAACATTCTTAGACTATTGAAGGAGGTGTTTATAGCTCTGTATTTTGTGGACAGCGTGTCGCATCATCCACACTGGCCTCAAACTTGCTATGTAGCTAAGGATGACCTTCGATGTTTCCATCACATCCATTTCAAGACTTTGGGTGGGGATCCCCCCTAGTCTTATACATGCTAAAAAAACTATCAACTGAGCTTCATCCACAGTTCCAAGTACTGTTTTGAAAGCAAACAAAAAAAGAACAAAAATAGAGTGAACCGGTATTTAGAATTTCCTACAAGTTGGTAGACACTGCGAAGTTCCTGAAGTTGAGTTAGTGAAGCCATCATTAACCCATTCCAGTCTCTCTTTGAAAGTGGCACTTTCTTTTTCCTAGCTGTCCTCTCCAGGGTACTTAGATCGTACTGTAATCTTATCAGCATGTTCCCAGGGGGCCAGTTCTGGTGGGGACAAAAAACAAAATAGAAACCAGGTAATTGAAACTGAAAAGAAGTTCATGAGTGTTTTAATAAATGTAGCTTTATTTCCTGTTACTCTTTGAAATAAAAAAGGATTAAAGTGGGTGTGTATGCCTGCACACACCTACAATCCAAGGCAGAAGGCACAGTGTTACTAGTTTGAGGTTAGTCTGGATTATGGATGGGCACTCTATCCAGCTCTTAAAACCCTTTAGTTTACAGCATAAAATAATTCAATAGCAAAAATGGTTTTACATTTGGGACTGTTAAGTTAATATAAATAAGGAATTAAAATTTTCATTGGAATTTAAAATATAAAGCTTTAATAATTGAACAATACTTAGATATTTATTTTTAATAAAGGTCACCTCAGTTTTGCTAAACATATGACCTTTCTATAATAATTTCTATATTTAATGAATAAGACTGATGAGTACATGTTTATTCATGTGAATAAGTATTATTATCTCTATTTAGTCTCATTCTAAAGAGAACAAAATCTGGTTTTGTGTTATGATTTCTCTCATGGAATATTTTATATAAATTATTCATAAACATCTTGCTATATTCTCTAGCCATCCCCTCGTCAAAATAAGTCAAAAACTTAAACTTCCTCTATTTCAGACTTTTGCTCACGTCATTTCTTTCATGCAGTGTCAGTCACAAAAGCATGACTGTGATGTTCGGAGATGGTACAGAAAGTACATAGACATTAGAATAAGGAAGCTGTTCAAATACCGGTTTTCCTCCCCAACTTAGTTCCATATGGCTTTACCTATGAACTAGAACTAACGATGCCACGCTGACCACACAAGTTGTTAGGAGCAACGAAGAGGGCAGTTTGTGTGACGAGTTAACACACGGCCTAGTGAAGTTTTCTTAAGCACCCCAAGACACATGGTACTTCCATGAAACGCAGAGGTTTGAAACAGGTACGGTTGTATACACATATACACATGTCTATAAACACACACACACACACAATCACTGCCACCACCTCCACCACAACCGTGGCCATTTCCTTTCCTCCTCACCACGATGGCACAGGAAACCACCGGTTAAGATGCACATGAACATGGCAAGCACAGAGTTGAACTAATTTTCTCTTTGGACGGCCCACAGCTTGCTCTACCACGCCCAGCTCACGCTGCAAGGCAGGGGCAAGGCTTCCTTTCTGTAGTTGACTGCAGAGGAAAGAGAAAGAAGAATCACCTCAACTGATCAGATGGTTTGTAGCAGCTCCACTCGGGTCTCATTTAGAAGAAAGCAGGCTCCAAGGCGAAGCCAGTCAATTTGGTACACTTCCCAAAACATATTAAATGGAACATTAGAGAAAAGCAATCCTAGACCTCCAGCCGGAATGCCTCTCGGCTGCACCGTTGTGAGGTTATTGGCAGCCGAGGGCACCTTCTTGGTCTCTTAAAAATAGTTTCCTCTAGAACTGGCCTGAGACAAACTGAGATCTGACTCCCTGAGTTACGGCCAGTGTGGGGGAATGTGGCTCCGTAAGTGTCACGTCACAAACACTGAGGTGATTTGGGAGAACTTAGCACACATTTATGACAAAATATGTTTACAATCCCATAATCATTTTATTTTTGTACTTTCTGAAGTTAGGCTTGCCATGAAGAAAATATGTATAGTATAAACAAAAGCTAGAGTAAAGGGTTTAGGGTATTTTTATATTTTTTTTTCCAGTGAATTTAAAATCAAGGAGTCCTATACTCAGAACGCCCTGTGTCTCTCTTGGGTTCAGGCTGAGACATCCTGACATGTGTTTTGCAGTGGGCAGTGCAAGCCACTGAACTTACCCCACCAGTTTCTACAGATCACGTGGTGGCACAAACCCTTATGATGACACAGCAATTGCTTGCGAATGCAGCAGGGGACTTTTAAACGTAGGATTTATAGTCTTGAGTGTGTCTCTCGTGGAGGGGGAACAGAAAGTAAAAGAGGACACTACTCTTTCTTTCACAAGTAAGACAATGTGTACTTGGAGGCTCAACCCTATCACCAAGAACCGAGGCCATGACATACAATGCAACCCAATGCAATTCTCGTTAACTGATTGCTGCAGATGCAGCAAGCTGCCAACACAGAGACAACACAGCAACAAGCCATGTCCTGAGTGGAAGTCCAGCCTTCCTGAAATTCTGAGGGACACCAGAGACTGAATGAGTCATCAGATATGTTATCTCTTTTTCTGTGATTGCTAATGCTAATTAGAAAACCCAGCATGCAAAAAGAAGCAGCAGACATGAGTCATTACAGACGGGCTGACTCGTGAAAAGTGATCGGCAACTTCCAGTCAGGTCCTACCTGTTAGATGGCTTCTCAGATGCTTCATCATTGGATAAAACCCTTAGGGAGAGCATTATCACATTTTTATGAAGGAATACTACAGAAACGGTATATGATCAACATAATAAACATAAGTACATTATGTATCTGTCTGGCTCGAAATAACCTTTGCACGAGCCAAACTGACAGTCACTGTACAGCCTACCATACACTGTAGTCACAATGAATATGGAAAACACTGTACCAAATGATAACCTGATTTAGTGTCTCCTGGGGATTGACATGGAGATCAAAACCATAAATTGCAATAATAATAGCAAAATCTAAACTGAAGAGAATTTACCATGCTACATGAGCAGGAAGCATTATGAAGTTACTTAGCGCTCTGGTCATCCAGTTGCATGTGTTGATTCTTCCCAGAACAGAAACAATGCTATTTTCAGAGCAGCCCAGATAAACTGTCAACATCGGTTTTCGAGTTTTACTCTTCTATAGCTCATTCTTTTCTATTCCCCGTGATTTCTGTGACAATGAATTCTAGAGATGGGATACAAATAAGGAAAATTCTTTGTCAAAATTGTAATGCACGAAGAAAAGCTAATAGAAACAGTTTGCATCCTGCATGGATGGTGGATCATTTGGTGTATCTTGCCATTGCTTGGGAACAACTGAATGCATTCACCCTCACAATAAGGTTAACACAGCAACCTTACTGAACAATTTGCATCCCTGGCTCAGACTTCCTGAGCCTCCATGAGTGTGCACTAATGGTACTCCTTCCAGAATATCTATAGCTTAGAAGCATTGTACAGAAATTTGAATATGTACCATAGAGTGATCGGTGTATTTCCTTGCTCACCAGTGGGGGGCGTTATTGGGAGGTGGTATAATCTTTTTTTTGTGCATGCCCATTCCCCTTCTTTTCTTATCCCTTTTCTTTCTCTTCTTACAACCCTGTCACCATAGCACAGGAAGAGAGCTCCCCTGTGTGCTCTTGTTAGAATGTGTGCACAAATCCAGAGCCATGAGCCTCCTCAAAGTATGATTTCTCATACAATAGCATGACTTATAAAACAATAATTTCTCATATATAAATCAAATGACACGTGGTCAATCTGTATTTTTTTTCAGCACAAATGACTTGGAAAGTTATTTTTATTTTACTAATTTAAAAAATCCACTTCAGTGAAGTTCAATGATGTGCCCAAAGTCAAACTGAGTTTTAAAATCAAAAATTATGTCTTAGGAAGTCATTTTCAAATCAGTGCTGCAATATTGTCTTGTGCTTTATACTTCCATATCCAAAGGATTGTGTTCATTACAGCTGAGCAGCCTCTTAGCTTGTCCTCATGTTTTGCTATACTGTGACTAGATATACACACTAGTCGTTTAATATGCGTGGCTGGTCCAAAACAGCATTTGAAACTTTAATACTTAGTGAATTTTTAAAGTATCATATGATGTATTTATCAGAAAAGTACACATATATGAAAGACAGGGCAGGAAATTAGTTACACAGAAGTACATATAGTAGAATGTATGCTCTTACTTCACCGTGGTTTGTAAAGCAAATATTTTAGTCAGAAAATGAAAGGCGTGAGCTTCTCACGCTGTTTTCTCCTGTCTTCTTCCGTGAAAGAAAAAGACAAGTTGCGGGAAAGTGTCCTTGGTAAGAGGACGAGAATTTGCAAGCAGAACATTGATGGAGCTTTGTGACTCTCCAGTTGAAAATATGTGAAGTGTTTATTGCATTTTTAGTTTTTTAAACTAAATATATTTGTTTTACATATAGCAACATGCATGCCATGGTACATGGGTAGATGTCAAAGAACGCCTGCCAGGTCTCTGCTCCCCCTTACATCATACTGGTCCTTCAGATTAAGCTCAGTCCCTCGGACATGATGGACAGTACCCTTACCCACCGAGCCATTTTGTTGACCCATACATAAGCATTAAAAATTTCTTTTAGCAAGAAATAGTAAGACAGAATCTACCTACAAAGAGAAGTATCAAATATCTCCATCATTGCAAGAATGATTCCACTCAGACTAAGTCACGACCTTGGGAGTTGGAAGAAACTGTGTTAAGGAAGTCCTGAGTGAAAGAATTGGGACAACAAGGAAGTAAGTCAAAAGAACAAAAACTTTAGAATGTTATAAAAAGGATTCTTACTACATCAAGCTTAGCTCAGTGGGAAGCAAATAAATATCTGTCCCCATTCAGGAACCTCTAGACTTCATTCTCTGCTGTCATCGCAACTGAACGTTTCACGAAGGTCTAGTGCCCTGCACCTATGATCCTAGCTCTTGGGAGATAGATGCAAGAGAATCAGGAGTTCAAGGCCAGCCTCTGCTACGTAGTTTGAGGCAAGCCTGGACGACAAAAAAACTCTGCCTGAAAAGCAAAAATCGGCAAATTTAAGTCAACATAAAATGCATGTATCCTCTAAAGTATAAGACCTCTTGTTCTGTACAATACTGACAACGTAGCCAAGAGTGAATTTCCGTTATCCATGATGTCTTTGTGCACTAGTCCAACAACGAAAGTAGTACCACTCATCCTCACATCCTACTGAGTTCTCGCTGATTTTGTGGAACTCCAACAATGTCAAGAAACTGCTGTGATTCAGACGCCATTTTAAACAAGTGATTCATCCACTTTCTGATTAATATTTTATCATCCAGGGAGTCTATAACATTTCGCTTTTTAGTTTGATGCCTCTATTCTTAATCTTGAGGGTATCTTCTAAGGGCCTTTGATCGCGGGCTTGTAATTATCTCAGAGACTAGTGTTGGAATGCATTCTACTTGAACCTTTGAGACTAAAGCCAGAAAAAAGTAACTTTATAAAAATAAATTCAAGAGATCTTTAAATATCCACCATGGCCCAGCATGGTGGTTCATCTTCTTAATCTCGGCTCTCAGGAGGCAGACCAGACAGATCTCTCTGAATTTGATGCCAGCCTGGTCTACGTAGGCAGTTTGTAGTACAGCCAAGACTACATAAAAAGGCCTTGTCTCAAAAAGAAACAAACAAAGAGAAAATAAAAATATCCATCATGGAAATTTTCAGAGAATCTCTTTGTGCAACTATGGCATAGGAACAAATGAGTTTAATCAAAATGCAAAGGGAGTGGTCTATTCTAGAGACGAGAGGGTCAAGGGAGACTTTAGATAACACTGAATTAGGAAGTTATGGCTTGTATTTTAAAACACACAGTAAATTTAATGTTGGGTGAAAGCAGCAAAGCAAGCTACTTTGTGTGCTGAAATAACATTTAAGCTGATGACTATATCTGTGGCTAAAGGAATGTCTATAGTCCTTAGATACATTAACATTTTTCTGAATAAACTAACTGGACTTGAGACATCATCATTTGCAACCAGCAGAGTTTGGATTATTAGATCATGTCTTTCTGCCACTACACTGTGAGGTACAAATTGCATTGTGTATTTTGTGACAAAACAAAATGCATTCTCTATTTCATGTGTGATTAAAAAGGAATAAATGCTGTACCGGATAATTTTCAGTAAACCCAAACTGAAATCATCTGAGAGGAGGAAACCACAATTTAAAAAACCCTTTACGAAAAACCAAAAAAAAAAAAAAAACAAAACCTTTAGTAAGATTGTGCTATAGGCACAAGGGGGAAGGGTCTACCCCATTTTGGGTGATGCCATCCCTGGGCTGGTGGTCCTGGGTTCTGTAAAAAGCAGGCTTACCCAGTCACGAGGAGCAAGCCAGTAAGCAGCACCCCTCCATGGCTTCTGCATCAGCTCCTGCCTCCGGGCTCCTGCCCTGTGTGAGCTCGTGTCCTGACTTCCCTCGATAACGTAGTACAATGTGGCAGTGTAAGCCAGACAAATCCTTTCCTCCCCAACTTGTTTTTGGTCGTAGGGTGATAGCAACCTAAACCAATACAAATGAGATAGAGAGTTGGCTGGGTAGGCGATGGGTGACAGCTGAAGAAGTAAATAAACACTGGGCAAGAGGTATTTTTCATGCTCTAGCAAACTAATTATAACAATAGTTGTTGCCCTTGGTCTACAACAAACAACAATCGCCCATGAGAGAATTCGCGGTTCTTTTCAAATGACTACATTTCACCGTCCTGCCCATAGTAGACAGTCCCTCAGAACTGCGAGGCCAGCTTGAGCAGTTTGGGTGCCTTTAGCAAACATCCCGGGATGATTAAGCTCTTTATTTACTTCTTGACACCAAATGATATCCTTCAGCCCCTAAAGTGATCTTAAATGGCGCCCGTGGTGGTGGTTCCTTCTGTTGCGCCGGGATCGAGTTTCATTGTTCCAATCAGCCTCCCCATTAGCAATCCTTCCCTGGACAGCGCAGCGCTAACGGCCTGATGAGAGAGAGCACTGGCCGCTGGCTCAGGCAGGGCTGCAGGTCCGCACATGTGGATCCTATTTTCAGAGCTATGATTGATTTACTCCGCCACAATGGCTAGCCCTCTATTCTCCCATATGATGCTTATCAACAAAATGGTTTCTGCTTAACTCATTTATTAGGAAAGGTAACTACTATATTGCAGAAATTTGAAATCACTTCCCAATAACGACCTTTGTTTCTGTTTAGCACAGTATGTGAGATATTGTACACGATCCAAATATTTACAATTTAGATAATTGCTTGATGTCTTAAGAATTCAAGATTCATTTTGTAAGGAAACCAACTTCTTTGATAGTTTGATATTTTTTATTTTGATTCCTCTTCTTTATCATCTCTGCCATTAATAAAAAAAAAAATCTTTCAAGGATATGTTGCTCGTAAACATTATCCAGGATTTTTTTGTGGACTGCACCCTCACGAGACAGAGAAAGAGGCATATTTGAAATCTACTAACTTGATCTATTTAGTGGTGAATTTGATTCTATAATCATCGGTTTCACATGTCAACATAGAATGGTATAAAAATGCTATGTAGGAATATAGATCTGTGTATAATGTACATGTATGAGGGTATACAAACTCCAAGAAAAATAATATTCATCTGTACTTATTTTTCTTTTGAAGATATACAAATATGAGTTGGTTTGTGGTGGGAAGGAATGGTATGGGCTATGGAAAGCAGCTAAAAATTTTTGATTATTGATAGACCGTCAAGGCCATATCAAGAGTAAAGAATCTCAGAAAATACTTTACAATATTGGAATTAGGTAATATAAGAAATTGTAGGAAACATGGTCAAAACACACAATTGGAATTAGCTAATATGTGAAAGCATATAAAATATGGTTACCCAAAAACACTCTTAGTTTTGGATTTTTTTAAATCTAGCTAGTGCTGTAGAGATTATGGAAAGACTCTGATAACTTATTTATGATTTCTGGAGTCTGGGACCACGAACTAATATCAGCACTGTTTTCTCGGTAAGTTCCTGGGAGACTGTCTCGGCCTGGCATGCCAAGAAGGGTGTTAATTCAGTGGCCATTGCTTCTGGAGCTGTTTTATTCAGTGTTTCTTGTTCTGTATCATTTTTGTTGTTCTGTTGTTTTTTTTTTTTTTACTGATAATTCCAGTTTTTACTTTAAGATACTTTCCATGATGTCTACATGCCTATACTTTTACATTAATACATGAAAATATTTAAACTTCCTCTGTGTCTGTCACTTGTAGTTTCTTATCTTATAGCTGCATGTTTTGTCTCTTTGCCTCCCTTATTTTTATTTATTAGTGCTGTCTTGTTTTTTTTAATTTTTTTAATTTTTTATTTATTTATTAAGGATTTCTGCCTCCTCCCCGCCACCACCTCCCATTTCCCTCCCCCTCCCCCAATCAAGTCCCCCTCCCTCCTCAGCCCGAAGAGCAATCAGGGTTCCCT
>NC_022025.1:9464550-9485528 GCF_000317375.1 Microtus ochrogaster | reverse complement strand
GGGAAGTCCAAGGACCACCCACCTCCATCTAGGTCTAGTAAGGTGAGCATCCAAACTGCCTAGGCTCCCACAAAGCCAGTACGTGCAGTAGGATCAGAAACCCATTGCCATTGTTGATTTTTCATTACTCTACTTGTGTTCTTTTTTCTTTTTCTTTAGGTTCATTCTGTGTATAGTTATGTATTCTGTTAAAATTTAAATTTGTTCATTCCTACTATCAAACAGCAGAAAAGTACAAGGCCATGCATTTCTGTCTCAGTTACTTTTAGCTCTGTTTCGGGTGTATTTTTCCAGGATGGTGGATTCTTTTTGAATATTTACATTTATTTTGCATATGCTTCTTTCACAAATGTACTGAAGTGGTCATCATCGATCTTAGATAAGGGTGTAAAATAATTGTGAGCAATTCCCAAAAACTGTAATTGGGGGAAAATACAAACACATAATTAAATATGAAAGGGTATATACATGGATGAAGGAGTAAATATATATGTGTGTGTGTGTTCATATGAACACACATGCATACATATGTGTCTTCTATATGTATTGATTTCATAATTTATAATGATGCTATTTGTCTTATACAAAATTCTGAAAATGTGATGTCTAAAAATACCATCATTTGAAAATCTGCTAAAGTAATCTGAGAAGTATAATCTGGTGAACACTAGGATTGATTTTGATGATAGAATTTCTATCAATATTATTAATTTTCACATACATTTATTTCCTCTTGGCTGTTTGATTTGTTTTTTAGAATGATAACTTGTATACATTTCATTCGACAATTGTTTTATTTATAAGGTTGGTTGCTGTACCGTTCATGATTCATTCTGCAATTTATACATAATCATTTTTGTAAGTAAAATATTAATTATGCATTTAATATAAGTCACCTTTTCCTCCATACGCCTTAAGGACATTCTTTCCTCCGTGCTGTTATTTTCAGATGTATCTAGTCATGTCTTGCTGATTCTGTTGTGGGAGGGGTTTTGTGGTCATTCTAGTCCTTTCTGTGCAGACTCTAATCCTGGTCCACCATTTTCATCTTTGGTTTACTCTTGATTTCCTTGATTTCATGTTCAGTTTGCATTTCTTTTGTATTTGACAACACTTTTGGAGGAAATCCTTTTTTAACATTTTTTTGTCAATTCTACAAGAAGTTGGTATTTTCCTTAAATTCCTACAATCATGGCAACCTTTCCCACAGCTGGGTTAATGTGGGTAAGCTATGCTTGCATATTTGTGTTCAGGTCTGGTTTGTATAGGTCTCTGTAGTCCTAAAAGTTCATCACCACGGACTTAGAGGTGTCAGCCACAGAGCGCCTTGTTTTAGCAATGACGCCTGTCTGTTGGCATCTTTGTGATCAAATTAGACAGGAAGTATCTGGTCTTCCACACTGGCTGTATGTTGGCAAACTGGAGATTTGAATCCCTGATGTTTACTAAGTGAAGTTTAAAACCAAGTTCAACATTGTCTAGTTCGATAGGGGGTGTATTTGAATATAGACAGAAGCCTTCGGGAACCGTTCGCCAGCAATATCCTTTCTCAGCCCATGGGGAAAATAGCTGAAGTTCTGCACCGAGGGCCCCGCAGAGTCCTCCGGTGACAGAATGGCTGTGGAAGCCGTGTTCACAGTGCTGTTTCTGCCTGCCCACCACAGCCTTGCTGTTGACCGTTCCTCTTCCTTGCTGTCACGATCTACAGGAAACAAATTTATTTTGTATGCGTAAAAAAACCTCTCTGCTCCCATTAGCAATCTGCTTCCACAGAGTTAATTCTTTACCTTAAAATAATTTTATTTTCCACTGCTAGGTCGTAAACCTGGGAGGTAAAACTTTTGGAATAAAACTTTCCATTCTCCACAAATATCGATTCACCAGAGTTCTCATTTCATTCTAAAAATATCTAGTTTTATTTCTGATACGTAATGACAACGGGACAAGACAGAAAATAAAACCAGACATTTTGAAATGTCTACGGGCTGTATAAGCTCTGTAATGTCAAACACGCGACTTTTTTTTTTTTTTCGTTTTTTTCCCTTTCCAACTCGTTTGTCCTGGTCAAGCCAAAATATCATTTTAGTTCATGTGGTATTTAATTGTGAACAGCAACGGCTGGAGGAGTTTTAGGGTCACCAGGTCCAGATGTTTGGCCATTAGTCACCACCATATAACCCTCCTTCAATATTATAAATATGGATAAAATAAGGAAACACTTCAGCCGTCAACAAGATTAGTGTTCAAGACTAATAGGGGCCTGATTCCCGCTTTTCAACTTCGTTCACATTTAACCCTTTGAGGGCAGAGGACTGCGCGCGAAGTAAATCTCTCCCCGCGCGCTTGCACTTGTTTTCTGAAGTTTATATACCTTCATTAATGGCGTGTCCACTCACCAAAGAAGTGCAGGCGGGCTTTTAAGTAGTTTAATACTTTACATCACACTTCATATCTTTTTCTCAACAACATATTGGAATGTTTAAGAAGGTGTTTTTGTTGGACAGTCGGGTAATTGTCCGATAAAGTGACGAATGTCTGTGGCTACGGAGCAGCCCTATTTAAAAGAATTTATTGAACACATTGGGCTGATCTGTGTGCTGTAAACAGCACAAAGGTATTTTCAAACCCTTTTTCATATGAATACATATATATATATATATATATTCCCTTCTTGATTGTTTATGTGATTTAGAGGTAAAAACAAATACTCTAACGTCTTATGTCTTGCTTGTAGAAATTCTTATATAATAAAAGAGAAATAATATCTTGCAACTGTCTGGCATAAGCTTTGCAATCCAGACAAATAACCCCATTCTGGGACTACAGGACCCTCCAGTGAACAGGGTTACAATGACACTAATCAGGTAGTTATTTGTGCTTAAGGAGGTTTTGTCAACATTCAACTAATGTTAACATCCTTTTTCTTATTTGTTCAGATGTTAAAAAATATTCTTGTACACTGTTCAAAAACAAAGTATCTACTTGAAAAATGCATGAAACTTGCCTATGGGTACAAAGTAACTAGCTTAAATATTTTTGTTGATGTTTTGATGTGATGTAATATTTGCATTTAAGTCTTATTTTTCTGGAAACTCTAGCTACTAAATTTAAGTGTCACCTTGGTCCCTATATGAAGAATTAGTCATTTATTTGTATACCTTTTATTTTGGAGATTATAACTACATTGCTTGCTTGCTTTTCATCACTCCCAATCCCCCCATATATCTTTCCCTGCTTTCCTTCACATTCATGGCCTCTTCTTTCATTGATTATTGCCTGCATAGATGTGTATGTGCATGTGTACACACCACACAGATATAAGCGGTTCCATCCTTAGGATGTAGTGTATCCTTTTGCTGGACAACCGCTTAGCACTCAACAGCCAACTGATGAGCTCTTCCTCCGGGAGGACACCTCCCTGCTCTCAGATTTCCTTAGTTTCCCGTAGTTCTTTGTGTAGAACAGAGGCCTCACCGGCTTTACTCCGTCCACTTTGGCACGTCCATGGGTGTGTCCTTGTTCAGTTCATGTTTGGACAGTCCTGGTGGTGAGACTGAATCTGAGCGTAGCTCTGACATTGCCGGGAGACACAATCCAATCTCACAGCAAATTCCCTGCTCTTCTACTTTTTACAATCAACTCTTTCCATGATCTCTCTCTCTCTCTCTCTCTCTCTCTCTCTCTCTCTCTCTCTCTCTCTCTCTCCCCCCCCCCCCCCCCCCCTTTGAGACAGGGTCTCACTATGTGGCCCTGGAAGATCTGGAACTCACTCCGCAATCCAAGGTGGTGTCAGCTCAAAGAGATTCAGCTACCTCTGCTTTCTGAGTTCTGGGATTAAAGGTATACGCCACCATGAGCGGCAGGGAACTGCTTTTCCTGTACTATGATTTTGGTTTTTTTTATTAAAAAAAAAATATTTATTTTTTACATCCCAGCCAGTCTCCCTGCCCTCCTTTCCTCCCACCCCTCCCCCTTCCGACCTACTCCCTTCCCCATCCACTCATCTACCATCTCCATTCATAAAGGGACAGGCCTCCCATGGGCTTGTACAGAGCATGGCACATCAAGCTGAAGCAGGACCAAGCTCCTCCCTTTATGTTGAGGTGGAGCCGGATAATCCAGCATGGGAAACAGTTTACCAAAAGCCCACTAAGTGCCAGGGAGAGGTCCTGCCCTCACTGTTAGAAGCCTTACTAAGAGACCAAGCTACATGATTGCCACACACATGCAGACGGCTTAGGTGGGTTCCATTCAGGCTCCTTGCCTATTGGTTCAGAGTCTATGAGCTCCTGCCAGGTCAGGTCAACTGCCTTTGGGGGTTCCCTCATCATGCCCCCCCCACCCCCTGCTGGTACGATCCCTCCTCCCTCGAGCTCAGTACAGTGCTTCTCTGCCTCTGTTGCCATCAGTTACTGGATAAAGTATCTCTGATGGCAATTAGGGAAGCCGCCAAGCTGCTTCCAGTTCAGTTCAGGTACCCTTTCTACCATTGCTAGGAGTCTTAATTGGGGTCATCCTTGTGGGTTCCTGGAGGTTTCCCTGGCACCAGTTTCTCCTTAACCGCCAAATGCTGCCCCCAATGAAGACATCTCTTTAGTTACTCTTCCCAGCATGCTTCCCTCGAGTTCCCATCCCTCCATCCTACCAGCTCCCAGTCTAACTTTACCCAGGAGATCTTTCCTTCTTCCGCTTCCCAGGGAAATCCACGAATCCCTCTTCGGGCCCTCCTTGTTCTCTGGCCTCTCTGGGGCTGTGGATTGTAGGTTGGTCATCTTACCCTTTACTCCTAATAACCACCTAGGAGTGAGCACACACCATGTTTGTCTTTCTGGGTCTGGGTTACCTCACACAGGATGATTTTCTTTTTCTAGCTCCATCCATTTGTCTTCAAATTTCATGTGCTCATTTTTTTAAACACCTGAGTAAATGTACATTTACTTCATCATATAAATGTATATTTTCCTTATTCATTCTTCAATTGAGGTGCTTCTAAGTTGTTTCTTATGTTCTGGCTATTATGAATAATACTGCTCTGAACGTAGTTGAGCAAGCAATTGCTCATTCTTTGGGTATATGCCTAAAGTGGAACAGCTGGGTCTTGAGGTAGATCGATTGCCAATTTTCTAAGAAACTGCCATATCAACTTCCAAACTGGCTGTGCTTAGTTCCCATCCCTCTATCCCACCTCCCACAGGCAGAGGAAAGGTGTTCCCCTTACTCCACATCCTTTCCATTTTAAGCTGTCATCAGTGCTTACGATCCTAGCCAATCTGACAGGTATAAAATGTAATCTCAGAGTCATTTTGATTTGCATTTCCCTGATGACTGAGGACATTGAGCAATTCTTTAAGTTGTTTTTGGCCATTGGAGATTTTTCTGTTGAGAATTCTCCATTTAGATCTGTACCCAATTTTTTAATGATATTTTGATATTTAGCTTCTTACGTTCTTTAAGTATTTTAGAGATCAGTCTGTCTGATCTGATGTGGGGTTGATGAGGATTTTTTTTCCCATTCCATAGGCTTCCGTTTTGTCTTATTGATTGTGTCCTTTGCCTAACAGAAGCTTTTCAGTATCAGGAGGTCCCGTTTATAGTCAATCTCAGGGTTTGCGCCACTGGTATTATAGTCAGGAAGTGATCTCCTGTGCCAATGTGTTCAGGCCACTTCCCACTTTCTCTTGTATCAGGTTCAGTGTAACAGGATTTATATTGAGGTCTTTGATCCACTTAGACTTGAGTCTAATGCAAGGCAATAGATATGGATTGATTTGTATTCTTATACATGTCAACATACAGCTATGCCAACACCATTTGTTGAAGATGTTTTCTTTTATCCATTGTATAATTTTGGCTTCTTTGTCAAAAGGTCAGGTGTTTATAGCTTTGTTCATTTAAGTCAGGATCTTCAATTTGGTTCCATTGACCCACACATCTGTTTTTATGCCAATACCAAGCTGTTTTTTTTTTATTGCTATAGCTCTATATTAGAGCTTGAAATTAGGGATGGTGATGCCTTCAGAAGTTCCTTTGTTAGGATTGTACTAGGAATCCTGGCTTATGTTTTCATATGAAGTTGAGGGTAGTTTTTACAAAGTGAAGTAAGTGATGGGGATTGCATTGAACCTGTAGATTGCTTTTTATAAGATTGCCATTTTTATTATGTTGGTTCTACTCATCAAAGAGCTTCAGAGATTTTTTCCATTTTCTGATATCTTTTCAATTTATTTATTCAAATACTTAAAGTTTTTGTCAAACAGAACTTGCATTTGTTTGGCTAGAGTTATCCCCAAGATATTTTAGGTTATTTGTGGTAATTGTAAAGAGTGATGTTTCTGTGATTTTTTTTCTCAACTTATTTATCAATTGTACACAGGAGGACTACTGATTTTTTTGAGTTAATCTTGCATTATGCCACATTACTGGAGGTGTTTATGAGCTGTAGGAGTTCCCTAGTAGAATTTTGAGGTCATTTATGTATTCTATCATATCATCTGCAAATAGTGAAAGTTGGACCTTTTCCTTTCCAGTGTTTATTCCCTTGATCATCTTTTGTCTTATTGCTTTAACTAGAATCTCCAGTACTAAATGGAATAGATATGGAGAGAGAGTGCACAACCTTGTCTTTGAGATTCTCTCCATTTAATTTGATGTTGGCTATCAACTTGCTATCTATTGCTTCTATTACATTTAGATGTTTTCCTTGTATTCCTAATCTCTCCAAGAACTTTATCATGAAGGGTATTAGATTTTGTCAAAGGATTTTTTTTTTTAGCCTCTAATGAGATGATCATGTGGTTTTCTTCTTTCAGTTTGTTTATATGGTGAATTACATTGACAGATTTTCATGTTGAACTTAGTCTGCATCTCTGCCATAAAGCCTATATGGTTGTGGTGGATTTTTTTTTCTCTTAGCTAATTTGTGTGTGTTCTTGGATTCGATTTGCCAGTATTTTATTGAGTATTTTTGGATCAATGTTCATGAAGGAGATTGGTCTGTGACTCTTTTTTTGTTGTTGTTGCATTTTTGTGTGACTTGGGTCTCAAGGTAACTCTAGCTTCATAAAAAGCTTGGTAATGTTCCTTCTGGTTCTATTATATGGAAAAATTTGAAGAGTATTAGCTCTTGTATGAAATTCTGGCAGAATTCTGTCCAGAAACCATCTGGTCCTGGGCTTTCCTTGGTTGTGAAACTTCACAACTGCTTCTATTTCCTTAGGGGTGATAGGTCTATTTAAATTGTTTGTCTAGTCTTGATTTAATTTTGGAATGTGGTACCTATCCAGAAAATTGTCCATTTCTTTTAGATTTTCCAATTTTGTGGAGTATGCATTTATGAAGTATGACCTGATGATTCCCTGGATTTCCTCGGTGTCTGTTGTTTTGTCTGTCTTTCTATTTCTGATTTTGTTAATTTGGAAATCATTTCTCTGCTTTTTGGTTAGTTTGAATAAGGGTTTGTCAATCTTGCTGATTTTCTCAAAGAAGCAACTCTTTGTTTCATTGATTCTCAGTATTGCTCTTTTTGTTCCTATTTTATTGGTTTCAGTCCTGAGTTTGATTATTTTCTGCTGAGTTTGCTTCTTTTTTTTTTTTTCTAGAGCTTTCGGGTGAGCTGTTAAGCTGCTAGTGTGAGATGTCTCTAAATTTTTTATGTAGGCACTGAGTGCTGTGATCTTTCCTCTTAGCTCTGTTTTCATAGTGTTTCATAAGTTTGGGTGTTTTGTACATTTATTTTCACTGAAATCAAGGAAGTCTTTAATTTCTTTCTTTATTTCTCCTTTGACCCAGTGGTAATTCAGATGAGAATTGTTCTGTTTCCATGAGTTGTAGGCTTTCTATAGTTTTTGTTGTTGTTGAATTCTCACTTTAACCAATGGCGATCTGATAATATACAGGGGTTTATTCCATTTTTCTTTTTGTATCTGTTGGGTTCTGCTTTGTGACCAAGTACAAGTTTTAGAGAAGGTTCCATGAGGTGCTGAGAAGAAGGTATATTCTCCTCTGTTTGGGTGATATGTTCTATAGATATCTGTTAAGTCCAATTGAGCCATAACATCTGTTAGTTCTCTTATTTCTCTGTTAATTTTCTGTCTGGCAGACATGTCCATTGGTGATTTGGGGGTGATAAAATCTCCGACTATTAGTGTGTAGGGATTGATGTATGATTTAAGCTTTAGTAATGTTTTCTTTTACAAATGTGGGTATCTGTGGATGCCCAAAAATTTGAACCTATTTCACCTTGTCTGGAGTTAAGAGAGTTTGAGCTTATTCAAAGTTGTTAACAACAACACTCTAGGGTGTTTTTTCTTGATGTTTTGAATATTAAAATGGTCCGTAGAGTTAGATCCTCTATACCCTGATCAAAGGGCAAAGAATTCAAGCATACTTCTTCTCCTTCTTTTGAAATAGGAAGTTTGACTTAGGGAGTGGCTGCCTGCAGGACACTTGGTCTAGGGTTTTTTCACTGTTCCAAGCATCAAATACTTTCCTCTAGACTTAATGGCTTGATGTCTCCAGCATTGGAGCAAATGACTGTTCTGGTTGTCCTTTGTATCATGTTAAATCTTTCTCTTTAATCGGTATTGTTACATATATATGTAGTAATATAAGCGGCGGGGCTGCGTCCCCGGCCGCCTGCTAGCTTATGCCCCGAAATAACAACACACAAACTGTATTCATTTAAACACTGCTTGGCCCTTTAGCTCTAGCCCTTACTGGCTAATTCTGATATCCCGATCAACCCATCTCTAATAATCTGTGAGCACCGGTCTTACCGGGAAGATTCTAGCCTACGTCCATCGGGCTAGGTCGGAGCTTCATCGCGTGTGTCTGCCCGGGAGCGGGGCATGGCGTCTCTCTGAGGCGTCTGCCCCCGAGAGGAGAGCTGTTGAGTCTGAGCTCACTTCCTCTTCCTCCCAGCATTCTGTTCTGTTTACTCCTCCCACCTATGTCTTAACCTATCAGGGCAAGCAGTTTCTTTATTTAATTAACCAATGACCTTCCTCCATCATATATATATATATATATATATGTAAGTATATGTACAAATATATATAAATTCATTGCTTGTCCATCTTTTGCTGTTTTGTTACATAGTTTACAGTTCCTGAGGGAATATTATCACCTCTTGCAGAATAACTCCATTTAAATATGTGTGTATGTGTTTGTCTGTGTGTGTGTGTGTGAACTGAGTGCCTGTGAATGCCTGTGTGTCTATATATATGTGTATACAAATGGGGGGGGGTGTTATCATGGTTCTGTTTAGAATATATGTAACATATAAATAGGTATCTATTGTTTGTATCACTGTAAGTATATATGGGTATTGGTATGTAAGTTAATAGTCTCCATTGATATTCATTGGCTCCTACAAACTTAAAAGATCTCCGAAGGATACCTCTATCCCTGGGCACATTGTCACAATTTATGGAGCGTATTATGATAAGGCTAGGGAGAATATATCACTTTCTTCTTCAAATATCAACCAAGCACTTTATAGATTTTTATGCCCTCCATCTTCTCTCGTAACTCTCTTAAATTACGAGTCCATGTGCAAAGCTTTCGAATGTTTCCTTGGCATTAGGTCATTTGCCTCGGGAGACTTTCCACCAGATAGATACAATGGATTCACACAGCCTGTTTCCACACTCCGTTCTTTAAACAGACCTGACAGCCTCCAAATAAAAAGACAATTCATTTGTTAGTATGTACATATACTTTAAGGGAAAGACATATTTTCACATTATCACTTCGGAAAGGAACAAAATAGGTTGTCTAGGAAGTAATTTTGTTTATGCTGGCCCAATAAAGAAAAGGAGACAAGGTGAAATACTTGACATGGCGGACATCTATCACATGAAATGAATCCTTGCACCATAGAACAGGGTGCTTGATGTAAAAGAAACTGATGTACAATTTCAGTAGAGTCTCAGTCAATCCCTAATTCTATTGTAGTGATGAGCAGCAGGCCCACCACCCAGCTCCGCACTGCTAGCTTATGCCCCGAAATAATTACACGGAAATTGTATTCTTTTAAACACTGCCTGGCCCATTAGTTCCTGCCTCTTATTGGCTAGCTCTTACATATTGATCTAACCCCATTTGTAATAATCTGTGTAACGCCACAAGCTGGTGGTTTACCAGGGAGATTCTTAAACTGCCTGTGCCTCGGGTCAGAGAATCGTGGTGGCTGCCTGACTTGGCTTCTTTCTCCCAGCATTCTGTTCTGTCTACTCCGCCTACCTAATTTTCTGTCCTATCAGGGCCAAGCAGTTTTCTTTATTAGTTGACCAGTGAAAGCAACAGATAAGATACAAGACCCACCTCCATCATTCTATGCTGAGCATATTTGGCATCTGAAAGCAAGCATGGGAACACACACTCCGAGCGTTGAAGACTGGTTCAAGCCATGCTTGTTGACTAGGAAGCAATGGGTATAATTAGAGCAAAGCTAGGACCCTCAACCCCTCATGAGAAGAATGGATTTGGTAAAGAATGTCTTTTCTGCTGCTTCTGGCCAAGTGAGAATCAGAAGTGTTTTTTTTTTCTTTTAATTCTACATCTAGTATTTAAATAGAATAATAACTCAGGGAACAGAAAACACAAGATAAGACAGAGAGAGTTAGAATTAGTTCATCAACAAATAAGAGATGTAAGAAAGGATTTTATTACCCGGCCCTTATTGTGGGAAGGAAAAATGTTTCGTATTATAAACTTGTAATTTTGAGTTACAAAACACTTTCGTAGATGGAAACGGAATGTTCTATCATAAAATGATAGCTTCTGGAGACTGAGGTCTACTTTCTGATGTAGTTTATGCAAGCATTAGTTAACTTAATTTTAGCATTCAAATAAAGATATTCTTTCTCTTCGGTGAAAATTGGGAGATTACACACAAAGACATGTGTATGTATCTTACTTCTTTATTAAAATAACAAAATATACATTTTAATAGCCAGGAGACAAAATGTATATCTAGTTTCCAAATCAGGTCATATTAAATGAAAATATTTTTCTTTCTTTTTTAACATTATAACCAATTCAAAAACTTTTAGAAAACTAACAAATTGTTAAGATCACAAGTCATAATTATCTGTGTGGTGTGTATGAAAAATTAAATGTTCACATCTATTGTATATCTCGGATTTCTAACTTACAGCCCAAATTGTAGAGAGTCTGGAGGCCATCATCCCTGCCTGAGTCTAAAGAATGGAACAGTGAGAGTTGTGCTTTCTGGGACCTGCCAGAGGCCAGATTGCTGCCCTGCACACATGACATGCCTGTTGGGCAAGTTTTCTGGTTATTTTGGCAGATCTAGAGAATCACTGCTTACCTAGAGCAGAATCCTATGTGAATGGGAATGTGTTCAATTTGGATTGATAAATTCACAGAGGTCAAATGTACACTAATTTGGGTGAAGAACTGAGCCTAGGCCAGTTTTGGAGGAATCTCCTGTATTTTTTCTAGTTTTCCTGACAAGTGGCCAACCAGGCTCTCTCTGTTAGGATTTGAGAAATACCTTCTGTCTTTATCAGTGGATGGGATAAAGCAGTCATTTTTAATCTGCCAGCGCTCTCTGTTTTCCTTAAAGCCTAGCTCCAAGGAAATCATTTTAACAGAGGCTAATTCACTGGGATTTTACCAGACCTTGATCAACCTGACAGATTAGAAACACCCAAGTCAGAGTCTCTAAAATTCTGGGCCTAGTCAACAGAACTCCACAACAACCCTCCTCTCTACCTTAAGGCCATACCCATAGTAGTCCTGTGTAAATTATCACAATACAACTAGAAGTACTACAGAAGTCAAATCCTATCTAAACGGTGTCCAGAAACCCGAAAGCAGCCATGTAGGAGGAAAAGATGTGGATACTGACAGAAATTTTAACCTGTAACACCATAACTAGAGGAAACATAACTATAGGCAAACTCTAGATAGAAACACACAGGACAGCATACCATCAGGCTCTCAACATCCATTCCTGTCTCCTAATCCTACTGTCTAGGTTTCAGCTAAACGTTAGAGCATTGCTAAACAGCAAGAGCACACTCTGATGGAAAAGCCATCTTCGTTAGCAACATCAGACAGAGCAAAGCCTTTGGGGCAACCAAAGTTAGCGTTTGACATAACCAGAATTAGCGGCTTCGAGCCCTATTGAACAATAGGCTAGAAATGGACACGGTGTGTGGGAAGGGTGGGGATTCTACGAAGAGTGGGAAGGAAAGGCTAGAAAAGAAGAGCACTAACGAAAGGAATGATCTCCCCGGGCTCTGCAGCAGCCTGGTTCCCGGTGGACTCAGTGAGCTTCATAAATATCATATAAACCTCTACAAGTGTAATGCAAAGAGAAGAAAAGATGTAGAAGAGAGAACAGGAGCTGGAGAGATGCCTCAGTCAATAAAGGCCATGTTCAAACCCCAAACTTAAAAAGAACAGAACATCCCGTTTGTGGGACTATCAAAATGTGTAAAGTGTAAAATGGGAATGACAGGAAAGACAAAGAAAGAGCATTCCTGCTGTGTCTTTAAATATCAAGTGAACAGGTACAGGACTAAAAATGCTAAGCAAAAACAACAAAAACAAATTCCAAAAATTCTCTACCTAGACAGATTTCCAGCTGTAGAAAATCGAAGAGTCAAGTTTTAAAGAAGCCGCAGGGATTAAAATCTATTTTATCATTTGAACAACAAAGGATTTCGATTATAATTGATCTTGACCCCCTAGGCTGTAGTACAGACCAAGAATATTCCCCCAAAGTCCACCTACTAAAAGTTGCTCTCCAAGTTGGTGCCCTTGAGAAGCGGTGGAATCTTGAGGGGCAGGCACTGGGGGAGGATTTGGGTCATTAGATGCATGAAGAGTTGTGAAAATCCAGGACCTTCCTTCCGTTCCCACTGGTGTGCTGACAACTTCCCTACTCTGCCTCTTGTTTTTCCCCCGTGGTGGGGTTAGGGTTAGGGTGCACCGTAGGCCCAAAGCATAAAGAGTTGGCAGGTCAGGGACTAACAAAAGCAAAACTGCACGCCAGTACCAACTTTTCTTTTATGGTATAACTTATTGCTGGTATTTGTTACAGCCATAGAAAATCAAATAAAAGACTATTCATTTAAAAAAAGAATGGGAAAAATTTTTAATTTGAAAAAAAAGAAAAAGAAAACACCCATCCAAAAAGCTCTTCTACAAAATTATTCTTGAAAACTTTCTCAGAAAGATAAAAATAATGGAATTTGTTAGCAGTAAATATATCATAGACAGTATTCAAAAAGAATAGGTCCAAACTAGTCCCTCTGAATGTGGGTGACAGTTGCATGCCTGGGGCAGACTGCGGGACCACTGGCAGTGGCACCAGGATTTATCCCTACTGACATACTGGCTTTTGGGAACCTTTTCTCTTTGAATGGATACCTTGCTCAGCCTAGATATAGTAGGGAGGGTCTTGACCTCCCACAAAGCAATGTGCCTTACCCTCTCTAAGAACTGGATGGAGATGGGGCTTATGGGTATGTGGAGGGAATGGGAGCAGGGTAGGAGTGGGAACTTGGATTGGTATGTATAACGAAAATAAAAATAAAATAAAATGAAACAAGTTTAAAAAAGAATTGTTGTAGAGAGAAAAAATGCTTGAATCAGAAATAGAAGGATAAGAGAAAATAAAATAACTGACGTCACTAATATCAGGGTTGTTTTTGTATTTTTGGGGTGGTTTTTTTTGTTTTTTTTTTTTTTTTTCAGGAACAGCAATGTATTTTGTGACCAAAGAAAATGAAACAAATAATAGGAATATCATAAGTTCTGGGGAAGAGGAAGAAAGAAATATTCCCTTATAAAGGGCTTTTATTACACATAAGGCAGAAGGAAATAATTTGAAAGAGAATTTGTATTGGTTATAAATTTATATTACAAACTCAAGGACAAAGGTAACTTTATTATTTTCCATGCTATAACTTTCAAAATTTCTTCAATTCTATGTAATGGATATCTGTATTGTGTCTTAAAAACTAAGCATAGTTTAAAAAGACCAAACATAATTTTCTAAATGAAAAACTCGGGCACATCAAGATTGGTTAGTTCACAGCTATCGTGTGGAAAACGAGAATCTTTTGTTCTGGAGATACAGTCTTATTTTGTAGATCACGCTGGACTTGAACTTGTTATGTGTGTAGGCCAACCTCTAATGTCTGACACCCCCGTCTCAGAACATGCGGAGAACTACATGGTTTTGCACGAGATGTATGACGTTATTCAATGAACCAGGCTGGCTTTCAACTACTATGAATCTCCAGACGGCCTCTGACTTGGGATTCTTTTCCTCCAATTCCCTGAAGGCGACAATTGGAGGTAAGTGCTGCGACACCAGGCTTAAGTTCAACCTGGCCCTATCAGCTTCTGCGACAATTCATGATGCTTCTTGTTTTCCTTAACTTTTTCCTTTGGTTTTAGATTGCGCGTCTGTCTGTCTGTGTGTGTGTTGCCCACGTGTATGCCTGCCTGTGTCGCATATGAATTCATTGCACCCACAAGTAAGAAAATAGCATTGGGTACATACAAACTGGAGTTAGAGATGATTGGTAACCACCATGTGGGTGCTGGGCACTGAATCCTGCTCCTCTAGAACAGTCAGTGCTCTCAACCACTGAACCAATTCTAGAGCTTTTATTTTGCTGTGAATGAACATACAGAGTTAGAGCTTTCCTTGTAGCATCTTGATGCTTTGCTTTATTCGATCCCAGTCCTCAGCTCCTCCGCCCCATATCCCTAACCTAGCTCCCCACTTTTATCCTTCTCCCCTTCAAATCCCTCTTTGGTATCACACCGTCCTGTGAAAAGACTCTCTTCCCCGCTCCCTGGCCTCATTCTAATTCCTGGTCTATACCCTCAGTTCCTCCCATATGAACACTTACTTATACACAACTTAGAAAGGAGGACCACACACGCCGGAGATCATGACTTATTTGCTTTTCCGAGCCAAAGTTACTTCACTTAATGCAGAGTTTTCCAGTTCCGTCCATTTTCCTATAAATTTTATTATTTCATTTTTCTCATGGCTGAATAAAATTCCTCATTATACAGCATTTCTTTCATCCACTGATGGAAGTCAGGAGAGGACCTCAAACAGGGCAGGATTTGGTACAGAGGCCATCAAAGGGTGCTGCTTACTGGCTCGCTTTCCTGGCTTGCTCAGCTCGCTGTTTTATAGAACCTAGGTCTACCGGCCCCAGAGTGGCTTCACACTGCAAAATGCTAGACCACCCCCCACCCCCGCATCAGTCACTAGCTATGAAAGTGCCCTACAGGCTCAAATATAGTCCAGTCTTAATGAGGCGTTCACTCAACTGGGGGTCTGTCCCCTCGCGTGATACTAGTCTCTGTCAAGTAGACCTAAAGTTAGCCAGCACTTCTGTTAATCTGTTAGTGGCTATCTAGGCTGGATCCTTTTTCTTGCCATTATAAATACCCTGACAATAAATATGAGAAGAATCTCTGGTAGAGCAGATTCGTCTGGATGACTGTCAGGGTCCTCTGGATTGTACGGGATCTCTAGCGTTAGTGTAGCCTCTGTTTGGTTTGGTTTGGTTTTGGAGAACCATGCACACTGACTTCTGCAGTGGCTGCACCGGGTCATCACCGTGTATACCCGTTCCTTACCCCCACGTCCTCACTAGTGCTTTCTGTCATTTATGTTCTTTCTCTTTTATATATATATTTATTTATTTACTTTTGAATCATTGTTCTATTCATGATGTACATTCTGGTTTGGAGAAGGAATTTCAACACAGTTTTAATCAGTATTGCCCTGAAGGTTCAAGGTTGTTGAACACCTTTGTAAATATTTAACAGCTAACTGAATTTATTTTTCTGAGAAGTGTCTACTCAGTTCATTGCTCCATTTTTGAGTGACAGTTTTGTTGTTATGTGCTTACTTTTCATAATTTTGTATACTTTAGATATTAACCCCTTGTCTGAAGTATAAATGTCAGGGTTTTTTTTTTTCCATTCTGTAAGTCTGTTCACTCTGCTAAGTCCTTTTTTATTTCTTAGAATCCCACTCTTCGGTTCTTCGGCTATATCCTGTGCTGTTGACATTCTGTTCACAATGCTCTTGCCGGCTTCTGAACATGAAGCATGTTTCTTGTGTTTTCCTCTAACAATTTCACTGTTTTCAGGGCTGAAATTAAGGTCTTTGCTCAAGTCATAATGTGCTCTCTGCAGAGGAGAAATACAGGTATGAGCCTGCACTACTGAGAGCCAACAGAGACCAGGAAAAAACAAAACAAAACAACAACAAAAACCCTCTACTATGAGAAACTTCCATTGCAAACTTCCAAGCCAAACACAAAGAAAATTCTAGGAACTCTAAAGTCAAACTGATTTCTGTGCAAGTCAAGAAAGATGGATTTAATTTCATTCTTCCAAAGGTGGGTATCTGCTTTTGCTAGTACCATTTATTGAAAGGGTCATCTTTGTCAAAAAAAAACTGCATGATCCAAATTCAGAGCAGAGTACCAGGAGCGCCTTGGTAAGCACCATGCCCGGGTTACCATCACTGAGGCAGTGAAGAGCAAGATAAAGCAGTAGGGAGATGCAGAAAGGAGAGCTGAGTTCCTGCAGGAGGAGCTGGAAGGAGAGAGGCAGCTGAGGGAAACGCGTTGAACCTGAGTAAGCCTCCTGGAATGAGACGTGAGGAGTTGAACGGAGCATCTGGCTTCTGATCTGCAGTGGAATCAGGACTGGCTGGTGGTAAGAGTAAGAGAGGTGTGAAAGTCACTGAAAACCAAGAAAGGATGGAAACCCAGCTAAAATCAGCCAATCCCATTGTCCAAGAAATGGACTGAGAGGGAGTGTAAAGAGGTGGCTCAAAAGCCAGCGATTGTAGAAGGGATGAGGTTTGGTAAGAGCTCAGTTGCCAAGAAGTGGATACGTAGTTCAGACCAATGGACCGGATCTGAGGTGCTGCTTCAGGATGCTGCTGATGAAAAGCACTGTTGGAAAGAAGCCCTCCAGCCAGGGAGCAGCTAGGCTAACCGCAGATGGTCTCCGTCCTCCTCACCAAATCCAGTCTCATCCCTCACTCAATAACAGAGTGCCTGCTGCAGCCCCCCTCACTCAGACCTCCAACCTTCCTCCACACTCTTCCGGTTATTCCAATTACCAGCTCCAGCAGGCATGCCTGTTAACCTGCCAGCCACAATTGCCAGAGAAGCAAGTAGGCCAGTGACATAGGTAGGAGGGCTTCAGAGGCCACTCTCCCTCCTGTCCTCCATACCTAATACCCATGTCCCATTCACAGCTCGGTAATACACCACCTGCCGTGGCCTCTCCTCACTCTCTGCCCCCATTCTCAATGAACCAAGCAAATCCTAGTGGAACACCCCGATTTCTTCTCACCCATGGCCTCCCACACTCCCTAAATCCATCCTCATTACTAAGTGTCTGCACTCAATACCGAGAAATACATTTTGCCAGAAGCCCCAAATGGTCAAACTTACCAGGATCCCAGAAGAATTCTGTACCAGACAAAACACAGCCGCCATACCATCCTAAGAACCAGAAAGTGTGAGAGAAACCAATGAACAATACATCTACTCAACAAAGACAAGACCAGATACCATCACCTAGAATTACAATCTTCCCAAACACAGATACTTAACACCAACATCAAATCACATTTAATGGCAGCCATTACAATACATCTCCAATAGAGCCCATCAGCCCTACCACGGCAGGCTTAATTATTGCAACATAACCAAAACACAAGACAAAGACCTTAAAACAGTCTTTATGGATATGATAGAGGTCCTTAGGAGAAAATGGATAAACCCCTTAAAGAAATCTATGAAAACATAAAAAAGAAGAAAATGAATAAAACAGTTACAGACTGTAAATGTGGATATAGAACCAATTAAAAAATGCAAACTGGAGGAAATCTAGAAATGAAAAATATCAGAACTTGAACAGGAAATTCAGAGAAAAACTTCCCTAACAGAATACAAAAGGAAAAAAAAAAAAAGGAAGAATCTCAGACATTGAAGACACAGTAGAAGAAATGGATACCTTGGTCAAAGAAAATGCTAAATCTACAAAACTCCTGGTAGAAATTATCCATATAAACAGGGACACTGTGAAAAAACTAAACTGAATAATAGTAATAGTGGGAGGAGAAGAAACTCAAATCAAAAGCACAGAAGGCATTTTCCAAAAACCATAGAAGAAATTGCCCTAACCTGAAGAATGAGATGTCTATCAGGCTACAAAAGCATACAGAGCACCAAATAAACTGGACCAAAAAGAAACCCCCCTCGGCACACCGCACACCCTAACTGTTGTGATTTAAATGAGAATGGCCACCATAGGCCCATAGATTTACACACTCAGTCACCAGAGAGTCATTACTTGAAAATATTGGGAGATGTGGCCTTTTCCTCTTCCTGTCTTTGGATCCAGGTGTGGAACTTTTAGGTACTTCTCTACTGCATGCTGGCATACTCCCTACCAAGATAACAATGAAGTAAATTTCTGAAACGGTAGGCAAGTCCCAACTAAATACCCTTCTTCGTCAGAGTTGCCTTGGTCATGGTGTCTCTTCACAGTAACAGAACACTGACTAAGAAAATAATCAAAACACAAAACATAGAGAGCAAAAAAAAAAAAAAACTATTGAAAGTTGCAAAGCGAAAGGCCAAGTAACACATAAAGGCTAAAATAACAGCTGACTTTTCAAAAGAGACTCTTAAAGCCAGAGGGGTTAACCAGATGTTTTATAGCCTCTATGCTACCACATATGAGAGCCGAGACTACTATACCCAGCAAAACTTTCAATCATAATAGATGAAGAAAATAAGACATTCTACGCTAAAACCAGATTTAAGCATTATCTAGCTACAATACCAACCCTATAGAAGAAAGAATGAAAGCTCTATCCTAATGAGGTTAGCAATACCCAGGAAAATAAACCCAGACTGACAAATCAAAAGAGGGGAAATTCACAAAGAGAGAGACAGAGACAGAGAGAGAGACAGAGACACAGAGAGACACAGAGAGACACAGAGAGAAATGCTGACACTGATATAATTTAAATGGACCTAATAGATATTTATAGAACATTTTACCAAAACACAAAGGAATAGACAAACTTCTAAGCACCTCATCGAACTTTCTCCAAAACTGATCAAATACATGGATGCAAAGCAAATCTAAGCACATACAAGAAAATTGAAATGTCACTCTAAATCCTGCCTGACCACCATGGATTAAAGCTGGATAGAGACAGCAACAGTAACAACAGAAAACTTACAAAGTCATGGAAATGTAACAACTGACTACTGAGTGAAAACTGAGTCAAGACAGAATTAAAGACACTCTAGAACTGAATGAAAAAGAACACACAATATACCCACACATATGGGACACGGTGAAGGCAGTTCCAGGAAGCGAGTTCATAGCACTAAGAGCTGACATTAAAAAAAAAGAAGAAAGAAAGAAAGAAAGAAAGAAAGAAAGAAAGAAAGAAAGAAAGAAAAAAAGAAAGAAAGAAAGATTTCACAGTAACTTAAGAGCATGTCTGAGTATTCTAGAAAAAAAATTTAAAAAATTACATCCAAAAGTAGATAGCAAAAAATAGTCAAACTCAAGCCGGGCGATGGTGGCGCACGCCTTTAATCCCAGCACTCGGGAGGCAGAGGCAGGTGGATCTCTGTGAGTTCGAGACCAGCCTGGTCTACAGAGCTAGTTCCAGGACAGGCTCCAAAGCCACAGAGAAACCCTGTCTCGAAAAACCAAAAAAAAAAAAAAAAATAGTCAAACTCAACTGATATCAACAAATAGAATCAATGAAACAAAGAATTGGTTCTTTCAGATAATCAGTAAGATTGATAAACCCTGTCTAACTAAAAGGTAAAGAAAGAAGAGACAGTTTAACAAACTCATAGAGAAATGCTTCATTCAGACATCATTAGAGAAGAGTCTACTACATGCCCAGCAGTAGATGGCAAACAAACAAATGAAAAACCTCAGTGGCCTCCTTGGAAATTTGTTGTCTCAATGTTATAATGGGGCTTTTTAAATTTTAATTTAATTTTTTATTTTTATTTATGTATTTTTTTTCTCTTTTTGCCCTTAAAGTCGTCTACAGTGTATTATGGCTTCAAGTTTTGTTCCTTTATAGAATTCCAGAGTATGCAAATCAGCAGGCCTCAATGTCTGTGTCTGTTTCATGCGCCATTTCCTGTACTCCTTTCCTCCTGTTCATTTTGTCCTATCCTGATATATATAGTTGTTACAGGTATCCAGCTTGTTCATACCAGCTGCCCAGCTAGCTTACACCCAAAATAATCACGTAGAAACTGTATTAATTAAATCACTGCTTGATCAATTAGCTCTACCTTCTTATTAGCTAACGCTTACATCTTAATTTAACCCATTTTTATTAATCTGTGTATCACCACATGGTTGTGGCTTACCAGCAAGGTTCTGCATCTGACTCTGGCGGCAGATCCATGGAGTCTCTCTGACTCTGCTTTCTTCCTCCCAGCCTTCAGTTCTGTCCTCCCTGCCTACCTAAGTTCTGCCCTATCAATAGGCTAATGCAGTTTCTTTATTCATTAATGAAAGCAACACATAGACAGAAGGACCTACCATATCATACAATTAGTATATATAATTGATGTATCAGGATAGGACCAAACAGACAGGCCAATAAAATGTGTTTTATTTTGCCCCTTTTATTTATTATCCTTTTTATTTTATTCCTTAGAAGCCTGTTTGTTTCCAGAGAGACACAAAGGATTGGATCTGAATTGGGGGATACTGGAAGGGGGAAAGGGGAGGGCAACTGTGAACTGGGTACATTATGTGAGGAGAAAAGGTTATTTTCATTTCTATGTGCCCCTTAGCTCTGAGGTGACCACCTAGTGCTCTCTCTGCTCAGAGAGAGAGAGAGAGAGAGAGAGAGAGAGAGAGAGAGAGAGAGAGAGAGAGAGAGA
>NC_022025.1:9454504-9464450 GCF_000317375.1 Microtus ochrogaster | reverse complement strand
AGACAGAGAGACAGAGAGAGACAGAGAGAGAGAGAGACAGAGAGAGAGAGACAGAGAGAAAGAGACCGAGACAGACAGAGAGGATGTTTGCCCCTGACTTAGCCATGTGACCCTCATCTTACCGCTCTTCCTGAAGCTGCTGTCACTAAAGAGTGTTATGTTTTATATTAGTCTGTGTTGGGGAAATACTGAATAGCTGAAAAAAATTCTTGAATTTTACATTACTTTGAACCATTGCTTTGAAGAAGTTGGGTTGCTTTGGCAAACCCTTCAGTTGTGAGAAGTCTTTGAAACCTGTGGCTTGGGAGTGTGCTTGCCTTTCAAAGTTTCCCCATCCAATTGGCATTTTTAAATAGTTCCCAGTGAGATCTACTAGGTACTCTCCTCTGTTGTGACCTCTTTGGGTCAATTTGAGAGAAAGAGAACCTTGTGGTACAACTGCTTTGATACCAAGTATCAATCCCCCATAAACAACATGGTTTATGGTATAGCTAATTAGGTATATTTCTAGAATATGTAATCTGTTCCATTGGTCTATATGGGAGTGGACTGTGGTTGGTGGTGGTGATAATGACGTGTGTGTGCTCTGTGTGTGTGTGTGTGTGTGTGTGTGTGTGTGTACTATTCTGTCTTTGTCACAATGGTTGTACGATGTAGTTTGGAGTTAGGTATTTTGATTCTTCCAACAGCATTCTGTTCTGCATTTCTTTGCTTATTCATGGTTTTCTGTGTTTTCATATGAATTTTAGAATTTTTTTTCTGGTTTTGTGATGAGTGTCACTATAATGTTGATGAGGATTACACTGAATATGCGGGTTTCTTTTGGTAATGTAAACACTTTCACAAAATTAATTTTGAAAGTACAGGGATGATTCCTATTGTGACTTATTCTTGGAAGAAGAATAAAGAAACAAAATCATCAAGGAAAATCAAAGGAAAAATGATAATAGTTTTTACATTAAAATCATATCTATGTAATTAGCATATCTAGAAGTAGCAAAGATGATAAGTGCATCAATTTTAAATGATGTATAGTAATGGAATATATATATATCCAATACCTGTTTAATTCTTTGTGTGCTAATAATAACACTGTGATATACCACTTTTGAGGTGTAAAATGTCAGAGGTTGATAAACCAAAGCCCTCAAAAGTCCTAAAAGGGTAGGCCTTTGTTTATTCCTGAACATACTTTTATCTATTGGTACAAATATTACCCTGAACAGTAAGATTATAATATTCTTTGCCTCTGTTTTTATATATGTCTGTGACTATTCTGATCATTTAAAAATATTTTTGTGTTGATTTTTTATTTTTATATTAATTTTCATATTGCTTAAAATCTTTCATCATTAGTTCTAATTTTGTTATTTGATGTTAGAAAAGCATATTATGGTCACAACTACATGAATTTTGTTTCATTATCTACCTCAGATAAACAATTCCTATTATTTTCTATTAGGGGGAAAAGTTATAGCATATTTTCTACATGTGATTCTGAGAAAGGCCTTCAGAAAGACAGTCTGTGTTTGCAGAATATTTCTCTTGGCCAAGCCAGAGTTAAAAGAAATAAACTGCCTGACCCAACATCAGAAAAACCGCTCTGTAAGAATACATTGTTTCAATCAGACATTTGTCACCGGGACAGACACCTGACAGGAATCATTTTTAAAACAGAAAAGGTTTGCTTTGGCTCAGGTTCAGAGTTTTCAGCCATGCTTGCTTGGTCCATGTCTGTGGGTCTGGTGATGGAGACAGCAGGACAGAGTGACTAGATCATGTTACTGGGGAACAGAGATAAACCAGGGACCAGATGCATCCTTCCAACACACCGCCCTTGGGATGAACTCCCTAGAGCCAGGGCCCACCTCTTAGTTTTTATCCACTCCCCAATATGCCACCAAATCATAAATCCAAGAGACTAACCCATTCATGAAGGCAAAGCAAACATCATGTAATTATCTCTGAAAAATTGAATCCTTCTGCTAAGCGGAACCAAATCTTCAGCAGAGAAGGCTGTTGGGTGACACTTCCTCTTCAAACCGTAGCCCATACATTTCACATGTTGGTAACTCTCTGAAGGTCCTCAGAACGAAGCACGTATCGATGTTGAAAGAATCGCCTCTTAGTGATGGTCCCGTCAAGCTCACCGTTCTTCTCGCCCGTCTCCACTGCTTTCCTCGTTCTGACGTTGAAAAGCCATAATGGCAGCTGTGGATTGACTTTCCAGGGCTTTTGGGACGTCTTCTGTTTCTCCACTTTGCTCTGTTTCTTCTCTTAACACAGAATTCTGCCTTTCATTCCTTTCTTTCTTTCCCTTCAATTTGTTCTGTCTCCCCGTCACTCGGCTTGATTGAGTCTGCCTTCCTCCTTCATGTGACGTGTGACCCTAAACACCTGTTGGTCCACACAATATACGTCACCGTGCCTCACAAAGTCATCTCTCCGGACTTCAGCAAGGACAGTACCGCATTTTCTTCATATTCTCTTGGGTCTCTATGCAAAAGCCTTGCTAAGATAACTGTGTTGGATTTTTGGCATCTAAAATACATTTATATTGAATTCACATTCAAGTAAAAAAAAAAAAAACATCTCAAAGCTGCCGCTGTGGTCTCCTCACAGCTGGAATTCTTTAAAAACCACCTGCAGACGCAACTCCTCTCACAACCTAGTAGGATGCCTGATGCTCTAGCTAACTGTGAGACTAAACACAAGTCACCCCGGCAGCGCCCCGTGGCTCTGTTCTAACAACTCAGGGTTTACCTTCTCTGGGCTTGATCTTTATTCTGACAACTGGGCCCCCCTGCTGCCTTACCTGGCCAGGGCTCCTGCCTCCAAATCCAAAGCTTCAGCGCGCAGTCTGACCCCAGATTCCTGCAGCGCAGCTGAAGCAGTTACCGGTGTAGAGTACAGCCTGCGTTTCAGATGAGTCTTGCAGGTGGAGTTCTCTCTCACCCTGCATTACCTTTCCTGTTGTTTCGGTTCTCCCTGATCAGTTGGGTATGCCAGCCTCTGCTCAGGGTCCTTGCTGTCTAGTGCCAAACTTATGTGTGGAATAAGAACCCATCAAAGTGACAGGACACACTGGGTGTTTACACACTGTGTGTGTTAAGTCGATCATTTACTTTTATTTCATGCAATTAGATTGTCCTTTCCTAGTTTGAGTCTTTCTTAGTCTTTATAGCTACGACACTTACTGGACTAATAATATGAGTATGTAATTATTTTACATTGCTATTATATTCTATAATATTCATAAACATAAAACAGTTATTATATCCATACTTTCCAATCCTTTTACCCTTTCCACTGCCAATAATCTCTACACTGTTTATCTCAACACCATAGTTTATCATGAACATCTTCAACTGGCAAATGAAAACTACACACATTTATGAGGTGCCATGTAATAGCCTGATATGTATATATAGAATAATATTCAAATGAAGCGAAGCATATTTATATTTTGAACAAAAACCTCAAAATCCTTTATTCTAACCTTTAATAACCTATAGTACATTATTATTCTCTATTACTATACTCTTCAAAAGATTTGGCTTTTGAGGCAGGCAGTGGTGGCGCATACCTTTAATCCCAACCCTTGGAAGGCTGAGGCAGGCAGATCTCTGTGGGTTTGAGGTCAACCTGTTCTTCAGAGTGAATTCCAGGACAGCCAGATCTATTACACAGGAAAAATTACCTTCTCTCAGGTAATTTTACACACACACACACACACACACACACACACACACACACACACACACGTGTATGCTTTTAATTTCCCCTATAAACCATTTATAAGCCCTGAATTAGTATTTTGTATATACAGTTTAGTTTTTAAAATTCATGAAAATTGTAATCAACCCTTATTATCAAAAAGTAAGGCAAACGTTCACTGGGCAAAAGTAGAGTCTCGTGACTTCATCTATAGAGAACTCTTCTTCATATCTGTGTCAATAGGCCTCAGACTTCTTTCCATGGTTTCCATGACGCTGTGCCTCTTATCTTCTGAAGAATTCCAGATGAAAATTTGACAAACATTAAACTGATGCACATATACACAAAAGAATTTAGCCATAACTTATTTTTCTTGTTTGCTAGCAGACATTTCTCAATTTTTGGAATATTTTGAATGTCACACTTGGGTCAGGAAGGTAGATTCCACTTTCTTCCCTCAATAAGAATATTGTTCAACATTTTGTGGTGCACAGAATAAGCCTTCAACAAAAAAAAAAAAAACAAAAAACAAAACAAAACCAAAAAAAAACTACCGATCTGATATATCAAAAATATCAGAGTAGACCTTCTGGCATACAGGAAATAAATAGAAAAATATCTTAGTTTATTCAAACCAAATAAAATTCTAAAACTAAAATCTACCTATGTACACAGCTTGCTTATAATACTGAACCAAAAACAGCAGCAGAATTATAAATACGGCCAACGACCTTACTACTTCCTCATAAGGAAGACTTTATCTCAAGAGTAAATGTAATTACCCTTTAGTAAAAGTAAACTAGTCAGTGGGTATTTAACCAAAAACAACTGTGATAATGATATACAATGTCATAGATGAGAAAAAATATACTCAACACACTCCGAACATTTCATAAAACTCAAAACTTGAAAATAAATTAAAAAAATCAAATAAATTTGGATTTTAATACCTAACCCTAATTTTAAAGTAAATATCTCAAGGTTAGTGACAGAAGAGTATCTCTAAACAAGGCAAATGTATAAACCAGATGACAGCCCCCAAATGTATAAACCAGACGACAATACCAAAATGTAAAATGAACATGAGTTTCCTAAAATTAGAAACAAAAAAATTGGGACAGCCACAGTTTATTAGTTATCTTCTATGATGTAATAAGACAGTGCAAGGGCTAAAAATATATGTTTTAGAAGGAGGAAATAAAATAATTACTAGCTTGTAATGTTAATGAATCCATAGAGAACTTAAGAATAAATTATAGAGTCAAATGATAGAAAAGCAAAATTTTATTACATTTTATGAAAGCAGCATTCTTTTTAAATCAATTTCTTTAATACCAAGAATACTGAACAATCACCACCAAAAACTATCATAGTAACACAATAATGATGATAATAAGTTGAAATCAAATTTTTAATGAGAGTCTTAAATTAAAATATGATTATGTTATTTCATTTTTCTTCTCCTCCCTCTAACCCAGCAATTCACCACTCCCTGCCTACCCACTCCCTCTCAAATTCACGTCTTTGGGGCAAAGCTGAGCTTCCTTGTCCCTTCTTTGAAGCTCACTTAGGTTGACCAAGATGGAGTTGTGTTCCTCCTCTCTTTCTGAATACCTCACTTAGTCAGGACATCTGCTTCTTCTGAGCCCATTATTTTCTTTGTTTGTAGAGATACCCTATAAAAGTTCAAATGATTGGAAATTGTTTGTTAGAGTCGTTTTACTGCTTTCAATGGAAGAACTAGACAATTGATGTGTGGAAGACCAAAAGATATAAAAGTTCTATCACAAAGGCTAAAGGAAATATAGATGATTAGATTGTCTTGTTCCTGGGAAAGACCCGGTCTGTAAAGATGAAAGTTCTAACCCAAAGCACGA
Source organism: Microtus ochrogaster (assembly GCF_000317375.1). Classification (NCBI taxonomy): domain Eukaryota; kingdom Metazoa; phylum Chordata; class Mammalia; order Rodentia; family Cricetidae; genus Microtus; species Microtus ochrogaster. The sequence goes on along the minus strand of NC_022025.1, from coordinate 9,458,856 downwards.
TGATGACAATTCTGTCAACATAGTCACACTGGCAAAGGGTGGTCCTCAATGAATTCATACTGCAGTTTACTTCAGAAAGAAGTGCAAAGCAATAGGACAGTATTTCAAAGACCAGGGCAGAAGACCTGCCCATCAGATAGTGAAAAGAGAGTAAATAAGCCTGTGTGTTATAGCACAGAAGAAGAGTAAACACGGAGATGAAGAGACATGAAAGAAATCATAGCACCTAATTCCCAGTGACAACACTAATAGAAAACCAGTAAAAGTTTATGGAAACAAATGAAGTTATGTCTTCTCCCTATCAGATGGGGATGGAAGATAAAGAGAAAGACAGAAGTAGAGGCAGAGGTAGAAACAGGCAGAAACAGAGACAATTCCAGTATAAAGCTGATCTTTAAAATATAGGAAACTAGTTTGATTACCTTTGGTAGGGTTAGCTGTCAGACATCATGAAAAAAAGGTCTGTTTACAATAAATGCAGACATTAAAATTGCTACAAACAAACGAGAGTTTTAGTGACAAATGAGAGCATGTGTTGATTCATTCATAACCATGGAAGTGTTCCTTCAAACAACCCAATTGAACATGTCTAAAAGACGATGTGAAGACTTGAAATGCTGTTTGATTAAGGTAATACATTTTTGAGAAGCAATGTAGTAAAATGATTTCTCTTCTGATCAAACAGCAATTTATACTTGGAATTTATTTAAAGAGAAATAATCTAAGCAATGCAGACTATGTTTACTTTTTATGACCAGGCAGTGCCTATTTGAAACCAGCTGGTTGATCGCCAGTGACGGGTGTTCATCAAAGCATAGAACATCATGCTGGAAAAACTATACAGCCACAAAATCTTTGAATTATAGCTCTAGTTAATATGCAGATGATCACAAGCCAAAAGCAAAGGAAAACGGGTTGCTACTTCAAGGAAAAGGATATACATATAATGGAATGTAATCTCAAACTATAAAAACTAATATCTAGAACAACACACGCAGTTACTAGCATAATCATTAAGGGATATATGTTCATGCCTTCAAACACAATTTCATTCAACTTTCACATAAGATGTTATCTTTATAAATTAGTATATATAAACATTAGTTTCAATTTGGAGAGATGTAGTGATGAGGCGGGCAGACCTGCTTTGTAGGAGGGTCTCCTATCTATCTGTTGCTTTCATTGGTTAATTAATAAAGAAAGCTGCTTGGCCTGATAGGTCAGAACATAGGTAGGAGGGGGAGACCGAACAGAACTGTGGGAGAAGAAAGCAGAGACAGGCAGACGCCATGATTCTCCAACCCAAGACGGATGCAGGTTAGGATCTTTCCCTGTAAACCGCCACCACCTCGTGGTGCTACACAGATTACTAAACATGTGTTAAAGCAAGATGTGAGAATTAGCCAATAAGAGACTGGAACTAATGGGCCAGGCAGTGTTTAAATGAATACAGTCTCCATGTAATTATTCTGGGGCTAAACTAGTTGTGTGGGAGCTGGATGGGACGAAAAGCAGGCCTGCTCGCCTCATCACTACAGAGAGAAAACTTTGGTCAGAAAAAAAAATCATATTTTTGCGATAAATCTTGTCATATTTGAATCAATAAGTAATTAAAAAAGAAAAATCTTCTATAAAATAATTTAAACAGAACAATTTTATTGAGTCATAATGTCCGACAATAAGAAAGCATGCACGTTGGTATAAAAGTGTAAAGCACTGGATTCATTATTCCGGTTTATTGTAATTTGAAAGAAAACATTTGGCAAAAATTAGTAAGCAAAGAAAACAAGACACAAATCTCATGTGTGTAAACATTACAGTTGTGTGCAATGCATGATGGGTTTGAACACACTTGTTAAGGATGATAGACAGATGTGACTGATTGGATTTTTCTAGAATCATGTCAGTGACTTGCTAAAAGGGAAACAGAGATCTCATGGACAGAAGCCCACATGATTTTTATCTAAAGGCCAGGGAGGGAAAAAGACGGGTCAAAAATCAATGGCATCACCCAAGTGTTTCCAAGCAGACCACAGTGCTTCTTTTGTGTGCATTTAGCTGCAAGCTTTACCATTTGAGCTTTGCACCCAGAGCCATGGTGGGAAGCCATTTAGATTCGGTCAACTGAGTTATATAACTCCGAAGGAATGCATCACAAACTTATAAGCAGTTCTTCCCATTGCAAAATTGTTTGAGATTTTCCTGGAGCTATACACAAGATGACCCCATCGAATCTGATATTATTGTTTCGTTTGACAACAAAGAGCACAGTATCTTTTCAACAGGCTTCCTGTTGGCCATCACCAGTCTGCACCTCTGCAAAATACTCTTTCCCAGCTCCTTTAGGTTAGTTAACCAAGGGCAGGACAGTGATCGCTTGACTTGTTTTGTGTAATGTAGTGATTTGTAAGAGCCCTGTGTATTTTATAGAGAAGAGATCTATGTCTCAGAAACTCATTTTTGAATGATTAAAAACATAATTAAGGTATGAAAAATATAAATTAAGCCCGAAAACTATCATTCTTCCAATTCTTACTGTAGCTCAGGGTGGCTAGGAGCTCGCTGTGGGTCTCAGACTGTCCTAGAACTTCTGATTCTTCTGCCTCCTTCTCGAGAACGTTGAGACCACATACATGTGTCACCCTTCCCACTCTGAAACATATCTAACACGTAAACATAGGAATGTTGGGAAGTTGACGTACATCGTAAGAGCTTAGGGCAGGAAGATCATGAATTTAGCACAGCCTGTGCTGCCTAAGTCCAGCGTATACTACATACTCATAAGACACTAATCTCAAAATACACATAAGTAACAAATTCTTCCAGATTCCTCTTCTTCTACCTTCATCCTGGGTGCCAGGGTTCCTCCCCTGCATATGCAGGACAAAGTTCCAGCCAACTGTCTGCATCCTTTTAGTTCATTGGAAATCTGGGGTGAAGCAAAAGAACTACAGATATTCTCAATTTCTTATTTCCTCTTTTTGTTTGTTTGTTTGTTTTTTGTTGGTGTTGTTGTTTTGTTGTGTTGTGGTCTTGTTGTTGTTCTTATTTTGAGACAGGATAGCTGTTCTGGAACTTACCCTGTAGACCAGGCTGGCCTCGAACTCAGAGATCATCCATCTCTGCCTCCCTAGTCCCGGGGTTAAAGGAGTGCACCACCGTGCCCAGAATGCCCAGCTTATTTCTTTATTTTTTTTTTTTTTAAGATGAGAGGATGTGAGTCATTACGTCAATGTATTGTCCTTTTCAAACTGCGCGTGCCTAGTGAGATCAGGTGTGATTTGTCTGGACCTTTCATTCTGGTCTTTAATGCCTGTCCTCATTTTATGCACCACAAATAGAGCCAAGTTAGAGCCGCAGTAGAAAGTGTCACCTCAGAGAAAGTATTCTTCAGGGTCAAGCAGCCCGGAGTTACAGTCTTTATTATCCCAGGGTATGTATGTAGCAGAAGCAGGGGATGTTTTTTTTAGCCTTCTTAAACATGGGTTTTTTTTTTATCTGCACACAGTGATTTACCCTCCTATGCTACTTTGAAGCATATTTTGTTAATATCATCTGTTATTTAATAAACTCTATATAAGGCATATGCTATCTAAGAAAAGAAATTCCACTTCTCTTTGACTAAGAACTTTTATTTAAAGACTTCGGCAGGCTCCTTCGATGGTACCTATAGCCAGGGGTCCAAGCTTTTCACCTTCTGCCATAACTTGAGTGGCCAGATCTCACGGAAACCAAATGCTTGTGAAGGCTCCAAGGGACAGGGTATTTGTTGCAGCTTTATATGAGTCTTTCAGACTAATTTGGGTTCTGAATGTTTACTTTCGTCCTTTATTCTGCTTGCAACAAGATAACGGGGAAGAGATAGAAGGAATGTTTAGAGTTTTGTCTCTCCTCTCATGGTCTTCATTAATGCTCTGCGGGTGCTGTTCTCTTCAAAGGCCAAAGTTCGCCCGTCTGTTTTATAATTGCAGTTCACTCTTTCCGACTTGGTCCAGAAGCATCAGCTTTATCACTGCTTGTGAGATTTACAGTGCTTCCTCCATCCTCGGCTTGCTAATAGGCAGTCGCTGAACTCCCCGGAGTCCCTGCTAGGAAATCTGAGCGGTATGTAATTGCTACAGCTGGACTCGCATTCCACTTCAGAAGCTTCTCAACGGCATTCTCAGACGTGTGGAGATCCATTAGTGACCCAGGGGGATTACTCCCTGGCACTACCCGCACCTTTATGAGTGGCCTGGATGAGGAGAGTGTCCCTCCCAAGAGCAGAAAGGGAGGCAAGGCTCGACTCGGGGACTGGAGGTCCCACGAAACTCTGTGGGAACAGAGGGTGCTTAGGAAAAAAAAAAAAAAAA
>NC_022025.1:9438263-9454404 GCF_000317375.1 Microtus ochrogaster | reverse complement strand
AAAATTCAAAAGGAAAATCATAAAACTTGGCCTTGGGATATGTGAGGTTTAAATTTATACTGAGCAACTAACTAATATGTTTATCAAAACATCCAAGGGCAACTGGGCCAAGCAACATGGTTTGATCTTCCGGTGTCTGTTTATGTGGACGGTAATTGACAGTAAGCATTGCTGAACTTTCATTTCCTGTTCGCTGCAGCTAGGACAGACAACACCAAGGGAATGACTCAGGCCCGCCTGCAGTAACTGCCGTCTGAGGGAAAGGCTTCCTGATTGCACCAGGCCTCCTCTTCAGTCTTCCGAATGCTGCCCACGCACCACAGGGCCCTTTAGCTTCTGCTTTTGGCGCTGGTTGCGCTGCCACATTGCTAGCCGCTCGAGCCATCAGCGAGGCGACCCTGCAGTTGTCAGAGAACAGCAGCAATATATCCAGTGGACGGGTCTGTCTTACAAGAGGAGCGCGGGGATGCTCTTGCCCACACCAGGCCGACTGTTGCATCGTACCCTTGGAAAACAGCACGTGTACGAAGTGGGACCGTGACTAGAAAGATAATTCTATAGAGTCGTTTGTCAAGCCTATTGTATTAGGCAAGAGTGGATTCCAGTTGGGAATTGCAGCTGGATCTAGCCGTGAGGTTTATCCTTCACAGTTCCTATCGGAACCTTTGTCTCTATGAAGAGTATGTACTACTTGGTTTTATCACAACAAAGGTTAACATTAAACAACCGGTGACTTTAAGTAACTGTTCTGAATACATAGACAATGGCGGTATAGAACAGCCCTAGAGTTAGCGTTAGAAATTTAACAGGCCAAGAGTCGTGGTTCACTCAGCTCGTGAACACACAGGTATTCAGATTTCAGTGGTGAAAACCACGTTTCACGACCCTGGCTGCTCATTAGAGTCACCCGGGGAGCTTTGTAAAAAGCTTCTGCTGGGGTCCCACAGCCAGAAACGGTGATTTAATGGGTCCATGCTGCGCCTGAGTGTGGGTGTTTATTAAGAGCTCCCCAGGTAATTCTCACAGCAGCTAACGTAAAGAATCACCGTAGTCCCGTGTCCGTCTTCAGAGCAGCTTCAGATGAGAATGGGCGTCTTTGTGATTAGGGGGGTGTTTCCAGACAGTGAGAGAGTGGCGGCGGGGGGGGGGGGGGGTGGATTCTGAGTATTACACATTCATTAAACAATTGCGAAGATTATTGAGTTCAGAGGATGGAGATGGGAAATACTCTGGTGGATATCGATGCTATTGATAGCAAGCATCAGGCTACCGTGGGGCTCAGCCTTCTGAAGGAAAGCAGACATTGCCCAAATAAGACAGAAGTGACGAAATGCCTCTGCCAGTAGAGCCCTGAGAAAAGCCATGAAAGAAAACACCCTGCGAAATGGGGTCTTTCTGTCTTCCTTGGGTGGTAGCAGCAACCCAAACTGAGATCAAGCCTGCAGCAAGGATGAGAGAGCAACGTGATGTAAAACAGAGGTGCTGTACGTACGTGCAAAGGCCCAGGGCCTCCAAGGACCCTTACTGAAGAAAGCCAGCGAGGTTGTCATGCAGAGATGAAAGAGATTAGTTTGAGGTGTGCCTGGGGAAACGGACAAGAGGAATTTAGTGCATGCGCGTTGGCTTTGTAGTGCTGGTTTTGGGGGATACAGTCAGGCTTTTGATTACTCCTGTAAAAGAAAAATTTCATATGACGACATGAAATATAATCAGATGTGGATTTATAATGATCGTCTAGTAAGCAGAATGTCCAGGGAGGAGATAAGATTAAGTGAAGAAAATAAATGAGCAAATTAAACCTAGCAAACAGATAAACAGGCTAGCAAAAGGGAGAGCCCGGGTGGAAAAGGTATTTGGGGTTTAGCCTTAAAGCTGAGGTTGTTTCCTGGGGCCCACCTGGTGGAAAGGGGTAGCAACTCTTCACAGTTGTCCTCCGGCCTCCACCAGTGTGCAATGTCACACACAATCAGAACACACAAACAAAAGCAGTACAACGCGGCCTCCATTCAGTATGCACTCTTCTCCTTCTGTGTTCCGGAGTGATCCATAACGGCAGGGTAATTTCCATAACGGCAGGGTAATTTCTGCCAAGTTCCAATCAGTTAAACCAAACCATCGTTTTTCTTTTCTCTGCTATCAATTGATGTTTCCCATTGAAGATTTATAATACAACATTGGTAGAATGAGAAAGCCCATTCTTGGGCAAAAGGAAAACACAGGTGATTTCACAAGGTGGAGGAGGCTTCAAACCTACCCTGCAATCTAAAATATTATGGAAAAAGAAATTGTTGTAGTCACCTGGTATGCTTGGAGTTGTGGGCCAGTTGGTTTTCCAAAAGCACAAAAGGAAAATGTTTCTCGAGGAAGCTGGTACACACTAAGGTACCCATAGAAAATGATGACATATTAGGAGGCAGAAAAGCCACTGAAGTCTCTGTGCTTCTGCCCAAAAATGCAATGCCAGGGGCTGGAGAGGTTGCTAAGTGCTTAGGAGAACTTAGAACCTGGGTTCAGTTCCCAGCACCACACCCTGCCATTCACAAGCACAATTAACTCCAGCTCCCGGGGACCCAATAATCCACTTAGGCCCCCCTGGGAATACATGTACCTGGCACACACTTACAAGTGTGGACTTATGAGGAACATAAATCCACTCGGGCACATATTCACATATGAAAAATAAGTAATCATTTCAAAACCCGATTGGCTGAGTGGTGGTGGCACACACCTTTAACTCAGCACTCAGGAGGCAGATGCAGGCATATCTCTGTGAGTTCGAGCCCAGCCTGTTCTGTAGCACTAGTTCCATGACAGCCAGGGCTACCCAAAGAACCAAAAAATAAAAATAAAAAAAAAAATAAAATAAACACAAGTATTCAATTCAAGGCAGTTCCAGCCCAGTGGAACCCAGCATGGATGAAATAATGAACTTCTTCAGAGACCATCCACCCCCTTATGGTTCTGATCCTGGCTAATGACTGTCTGAGGACCTAGTTATTCTTATCCTCTGTTCAGATTTATTCTTGTTATGAGGATGAAAGTGACTTACACCAGCGCCTGTCAAAGTGTGGGCCTGAGGCGTCTGGTCTCAGCAGTGTTATGAAATTCTTAGAAATGCCAACTCATGGGTTTCTCCTCAGACAGAATTAGAGAATCTGGAGGAAGTGGGGTGCAGCCATGGTGCTGTGGGTTCATGAGCCCTCCAGGTGATTCTAAGACGTGCCAAGCCTCCAGGTGATTCTAATGCATGCCCAAGCCTGACAGCCGCGCACCTAGGCAATGAGACTATCTGGGGTTTTAAGGCTCTCGATAAATCTCTGAGTCCTCACAGCTCCAGCTCCAGGTTCTTCCACCAAGGCTTGACTTTAACAACAGCCTGAAGCTGCTTCTTAGGGATAGCAACCTGGCAGAGAGAGTTTGCTATTTTAGAAGTTCTCACTTACTATGCTGACTGAATAAAGAAAGAAGCAGTACCACAGCAGGAGCCGAAGCAATGATCTCTTACCGCGTGGCATGGCTGAAGGAGCAAGGGTTTCAAAAAGTAATTCAAACCCTTGCCCACAAGCCTGACCTCAGCTGTTGTTTGTCTTTCAAAGCACTCCCATCTTAATAAACGTGAGACCCAGCACCCAGTCACCCTAATAAACACTCCAAGCACCCCACTGGAGAAGGCAGATCTTGATGCATCCTTAGATCCCCTGCAAATCCAGGCAGAACTTCCTCCACACTGCGGAGAACTGGCAGAAGGAATAGCTTAAGAGAAAGAATCTCAAGGGAAGCTACAGACGAGCCAAGCCACATAAATTATCAAAATGGTATCAAATGCATAGGTTTCATTTAACTAAAACCTATACTTTGTATATAATTGGATAATACTTCTAAATCAAAATAGTGCTAGTAAATAAATACATTTTCTGGGGTTGTTTTTGATTTGGTTTTTAAAAACCTTGACCCTCAAGTACACAGCTGTCTAGAGGATATGCACAGCTTTAAAGTTTCACTGAGTTCCAATCTACACAATGTTCCCAGAAAGGGATAAAATGGTGGGAACCATAGCTTCTCCTTTGTAACAAACAAATACAGTCTACTAAACATGTGGGAAAAGGAAATGAGATATAACATAAGGTAATGAAGTAATTTTCTTCAGTAATCATTAATGTCAACAATACTTTTTGCAGTTAAATTATATAACAGCCTAGTTAGTTCTGAAAACTATTAATTTGCTGAAGCTCTACTCATGCTATATGAGATCTAAGAAGACATTGTTTCTCTCTGGTTCTCCCTGGCCTCTGACTTTTATAAGCTTTCTGTCTCTCTTCCACCTTGATCCCCCAGTCTTGGGGAGAGGTGGAACACAAGTGTCCCTTTTGAGACTGCACACTCCACAGCCCCTCATCCACTCCCACTGGAGACTGCACACTCCACAGCCCCTCATCCACTCCCACTGGAGACTGCACACTCCACAGCCACTTTTATACTCTGCCCTTTGACCAACTGTAAGTATCCTCATTAATCATCTACTACTGTGCCAAGAATTTACTTTCATGATGTTTGAAAGTTGCCCTAAAATAATGGTAGAGAGATTTGGATTTAGAGGATGATTTGATACTATGTCCATTAAGAATGATAGTAGTTAAGGTCACCTTTGGTGACCATGAGGTCCCCAACCATAGGTTCTTGATCAAATATGCAATATCATGTATGTGTTTCCCAGTATGGAGTGCGTCTTAAAATCTAAGCAGAACGCAAATCTAGGCATAGCATGTGTACCATTATTGAATCCAAGAGGACATCCTTATTTGGCCTGGTTCACCGCTGGATAAGTCTGTTGATGACTGTCCCACCTCACCCCAACCCCTGGCAAAGTTCATAATACCTTCCACTACTATGAAAACCAGCCAGCAAGAAGGAAGCTTCTGAGTCATTACCTGCTTGATTTTTAATTATTCTGTGACCAATGTGTATGGTGTCTTCAACAATGTGATCTTACTGCCCAGTCCTAGTTCGTAATCAAGAGCAAAGTGTTGTTTTGTGAGGGTCTTTGGGACACTGATGACCAGTGTTTTCTGTATATGACATGACTACAGTATTCATGAGCTCAAGGAAGCTGTGGCTGTCGGCATAAGACTTGCACGAGATCAAGCCAGTTAACGTTCTAGAATAACGTGGGAAGAAGTTTCTTGGTTGTACCCCTAACTGTAGAGAGTTGAGGGTTTGTAGGGAGAGATGGTTCATTTTCTTTAAGGGTATTTTTCCTGGTAGATCAACTACACTGTTGTAGATGGTTCTATTCCCATAAGCAAAGTGCCAGCACAAATTGGCATTGATGGGTTCTTTAAAAGAAAAAATAAAGTACATGAAGCTGAATGATTATAAAGTTAAAATGAACCTGGGAGGAGTGACAAATATGATAAAAATGTGTAAAGTTTCAAAGGATTAATACAGATATTTCAATGCTGTCCAGAATAAGGCAATTCCAATATAAAATTCCATCAGTGAGCAATGAAATATAGTAGCCAGAAAACAAACATGCCAAGACTTTTAGTACACCGAATATTTTTCCCAGTAATTATTTATAAAACTATATTCATGTAACGCCCCTATGTGACCAATGTACTCTTTGAGAGTAAAAGGGAATATACATGGAACACACCAGGTTTCCTTTAACCCAATCAAATCCTGTGCGACTGATACAAAAAAAAATTTAAATCATTTTTGAAAATAGGCATATCTAAAGGCTAAATTTAATAAATTAGATTTATTTAAAAATCTAATTTACAAATCTCTCATTGGATATATTTTCATTGTGTTTATTGGGAAAAGACTAGTTTGATCTTGTAAACAGTTCATGGACTTCATCATCTGCTCTACTATAAAGCCATGTGTCATTTTCAAAGCATTTGTGTGATAAGGGGGTACTTCACTTCAAAGTCAAGTCCCCTTTTAAATGACTTTGGTAACTGATGTGTTTTAAATAGACACACACTTACAAATGTCCTAAAAGGCCCAAATTTTTAGCTTTATCTTTTACAAATATATGACTTTCTGACATCCAGACACTGGTAATTAAATATAGCTCTAATGTAAACACGAGCAGCTATAAATCATGCTATCTTTCTTAAATGACTTTCATGTAATATGTATTTCTGAAAACCTGGACCATGTTAACCTTGTTCAAAACAAAGCAAACGAAGCCTCCTCCACAGGACCCGTGGCATCATGTTATTACTACAGCTATCATGGTGGCTGTTTAATTAATGACTGACTATCTATTGAAAGCCCCACAGTTTTCTAATTTATGAAAGCTAAAATTAAAAAACAAAAGTACCTTCTGCAGCCCGCAGAATAGCTTATCTTAACTCATCATCTAATCTTAGTAATGAAACTAGAAGTAAAGCAGTTATTTTTTAAATAAAACGGTTAAACCAAGTAATGCAATTCATTTGTGTATGATATCTATCTTCTTGAAGCTAATTTATCCGTATATAAATACAGAGTCTATGGTGGTTTTATTTTCTGTTTAAATGCTTGTTTGCATACAACTTGATAAACTTGCAAAGAATATTTCAAGAAACCACAAGAGGTTATCATTCCTTAACATTATCATCTTAGTTATGATGAGTTTTCCATCCTTAGGAATGTTAAGTAAAAGTAATCTTTTATGAAAGGAAATAAAATATGTTCATGTTAAGACTCAGGAAAAAAAATCATTACTGAACTTTTATAATTTGGAAGTGGACGTTTTCTTTCCATGTGTACAAAAAGTGCTTTCTCTACCCCCATTCTCCCTACAGGATGTCACTCATCCTGTGTGATAACCCTTTTGCTGGTTGTCGTGCTGTTGAGTGGTAGGCTGGACAAACGAGTCTCCTTAAATCGATGTATCCCATCCCCTTTTCAGCTGCGTTTTGACAGCATTAGTATAAAGTTACATTCCATTCATCATAGTGACATGAATATCAACGGAGGAGTTTAGGACCCAAACTTCTGAATTCAGTGCTTCTCCTTTACAGATTTTTTTTCTTTTTTTAAGTGAAAATAGATTATTCTTTCATACAATCCACCCTGACCTCAGTTTCCCTCCCTCCAGTACTGCCAAGTGCTCCTCCTCCCCTCTCCCACAGACCCACTCCGGCTCCATCTCTCATAAGAAAAAAAGCAGGCCTCCAAGAAAAACAACCAACTATCACAAAAACAAAATACAATAAGAGGCAATGGTTGTTTCTCTGAGGCTTGGCAAGGCAACCCAACATGAAGAAAAAGAGTCTCAAGAGCAGACAAAGGAGTCAGGGACACACTGGCTCCCACTGTTGGGAATCCCAGAAAAACCAAGCTAACAGTCCTAACAAATATGCAGAGGAGCTGGTAGAGACCCATGCAGGTCCTGTGTTTGCAGCTTCAGTCTCCGTGAGCCCATGGGAGCCCTGTTTAGTTGGTTCAGTGGGCATATTCTCCTGGAGTCCCCCTTACGCTCTGACTGCTACAGTCTTTCCTTCCCTCTTTGGCAGGGTTCCCTATGCTTCAAAAGAAGGAACCCGATGGAACTTCTCTTCGTAATGTCTGGCTGCAGGTCTGTGATCTTATCTACTGTCAGAGGAATCCTCTCTGATGGTGACTAGACAATGCACTTATCGATGAGTATAGCAGAAATATCATTAGGAATTATTTTGTTCTTTGTTTGTTTGGTTGGTTGGTTAGTTGGTTTGGTTTGGTAGCACCAACTATGTTTGGTTCTTGCTCAGATCTCTTAAGCTATCCAATCTCCAGTACATAGCCATTTAAGCAGGGTTGAGCATGGGCTCCCTCTTGTGGAGTGGGCCTCAAGTTAAACCAGACATTGGTTGGCCACTCCCATAAATTCTACATCACCATTGCCTTAGCGTTTCTTTCGGGCAAGACAGATCGTTGGTCAGTGGTTTTGTTGCTGAGTTGGTGTCGACATTTCTCATCTGGTAGCCCTCAGATTACCTTTTTGCGCCAAAAAGGGTAGAACGTAGGGATGAAGGCTCCACACCTGCACTAGTTCGACCATTCTACATTCAGTGAGCTGTGTGGATGTTCTTCTTGACAATGGGGCCCTGCTGTCAGTTTACAGAGAGAAACACTTTGTCCTAGTGACAGCCTGGGTTTAGGGGGATCTTCGTGGGACCCCCATCATCCATGAAATCAACTGAATACAACCCAGTCCAACCACTGGACGCCTTGTCTGACTACCAGAGATAGCCAGTTGAGACTCACTATCTCCCCTTAACAGGAGTCCTTGCTAGACTCATCATTATAAGGTTCCAGGAAGTTTCCACTGCATTGTCTTCTCACAACCCACAAATGCACCCTAGTTCCAAGGTTCTCTCCTCACACTCTCTCTTTCCATTCCATCTTCCCCTCAACTTGATCTTTCCCACCCCTTTCCTTACCATGCCTACTAGTCCACCCACAGAATATATTTCTGCTTCCCAGGGATATCCATATATCCTCTTTAGACCCATCTTCTTTACCTACCTCCCTGGTTCTACAGTTTGTACCTTGGTTATCATTTACTTAATGGCTAATATCCACTTAAAAATGAATATACCATGTTTGTCTTTCTGGGTATGGGGTTACCTCACTTAGAATAATTCTTTTCTAGTTTCATCCATTTCCCAACAAATTTCATGATGTCATTCTTTAACAGCTGAGTAACATTTTGTTGTGTAAATGTACCACATTTGTTTATCCATTCTTCTGTAGAGGGACACCTACATTGTTTCTATTTGGGAGATATTATGAGTAAAGCTACAATAAACACAGCTGAACAAATATCTTTGTGGTAGGATAGAGTGTTTTGGGGTAAATGCCAAAGAGTGATGTAGCTCGGTGTTGAGGTAGATGGTTTCCCAATGTTAAGAGGAACTGCCACATTGATTTTCACAGTGGCTATACAAGTTTGCATTCCACCCAGCAGTGGGGGAGTGTTCCCCTTGCTCTACATCCTCTCCAGCATGAGCTGTCACTTGTGTTATTAATCTTAACCATTATGTAAGATGGAATCCCAAAGTAGTTTTAATTTTCATTTCTCTGATGGCTAAGGATATTGAATATTTCCTTAAGTGTTTCTCAGCCAATTGAAATTCTTGTGTTGAGAATTCTCCATTTAGATTTCTACCCCATTTTTAATTGTACTGTTTGGTTTTCTGATATCTAGTTTTTTGAATTCTTTATACATCTTGGATATTTGTTGGAAAAAGGCTGCTTGTTTTTCCCGGGCATCGAGAACCGAAATAAACACACAGAAACTGTATTAATTAAATCACTGTTTGGCCCATTAGCTCTAGCTTCTTCTTATTGGCCAACTCTTACATCTAAATTTAACCCATTTCTAGTCATCTATGTATCACCACAAGGCTGTGGCTTACTGGGTAAAGTTCTGGCATCCATCTCTGGCAGGGCTACATGGCTTCTCTCTAACTCTGCCCATCTTTCTCCCAATATTCAGGTTAGCTTCCCCCACCTAGCTCTGTTCCCCTATAACTCTGCTATAGGCACAAAGCAGTTTCTTCATTAACCAATGATATTCACAGCTTCCAGAGGAGAATCCCACATCAGATATTAGTCCTCTATTGGATGTGAAATTGGGAAAAAAAAATCTTTCCCCATTCTGTTGGGTGCCACTTTGTCTGATTGGTGGTGTCCTTTGCCTTTCACAAGGTGTCCCAATTATTGTCAGTCTTAGTGCCTACACGATCAGTGTTCTGTTCAGGAGTTTGTCTCCTGTGCCAATGCAGTCAAGGCTATTCTCCATTTTTGTTTCTTTCAGGTTTGGTGAGACTGGAATACTGAAGTCTCCCATTGTCAGTGTGTGAGGGTCAATGTGTGCTTTAAGCTCTAATAGTATTTCTTTTACAAATGTGGGGTTCCCTTATGCTTAAAGCATAGATGTTAGGAACAAAAATATCATCTTGGTGAATTTTTCCTTTGATGAGTACTTAGCATCCTTCCCCATCTACAGAGATGGTTTTTGTTTATTTAGGTTTGGCTTGGTTTTTCCAAGATAGGGTTTCTCTGTGAAATAGTTTTAGCTGTCCTGGAACTCACTCCGTAGACTAGGCTGGTCTTGAACTCAGAGATCAGCCTGTTTCTGCCTCCCAAGTGCTGGGATTAAAGGCATACTCCACTACCACCCAGCCACAGAGAACTTTTCTGATCTCCTCCAAAATCACACATAATCTCAGTTTATCCCACAGATGAAGCACACCTGAAAATATTGTAAACAAATCCCGTCTGGAACTACACAACAAATTTCTGTTTCTTGCACTATATATTCTTCTTCTTTTTTTCCCTTTATGCTTCTACACTAAAGTTGAAACATATCCTTATAATAAATAAAAAATGGACAAAAAATGAAGCATAAATCCTGTATTTGTTGCATGCATTTACTAAAGAACATGTCATCCAGTGTTTTCACTCTAGTAGATATAAACCATTCAAATTTAGAAAACTAGGAAAAAAAATTTTCACTTGGATGGATTTCAGAGTTAGCTCACGCACACCGGTCCAAATATTGGGTCAACCTGTTTGTAGATCCTAAGAAAGTGTAATGAAACAGATGCATTTTTGTCACCGATGTTCCTCTTCGTCCCTCATAATGCACAAACTTCTGACACTCAGTGTGCTGCCTATTCCAAGTTTCTTATATGCTCCCTTCAAAACTTCAGTTCATGTAGATCTTGAAGAACATGTTTTTAACCACTGAAGAGAGACACAGCATTTAGCTTGCTTTATTTTATTTTAGAATACAGAAAACGAAGCATGGTGTCAAAATTTTATTCGGGTCTCAATACAAGAAGAAAATACAAATATTAAAAATAATTTTATTATATTTACTTACACGCCCACAAGCACTTCGTTGCCCTTGGCTGAAGGGCCAAGGTCAACCTAGTAGCATCAGAATTCCCTTTCTCCCTTTACCACAGAGGTCCCTTCTTCTAATTGGTGTCATCAGGCTTTATTTACTTAGTCATCTTGCTGGCCCTCTTATTTCTTAAAAATAAGACTAACGTTTTAGGGAAATAATGCAATGAAGTTGACCACAAGGATGCTTAAACCTGCTATTGCTAAATTTCATGAGAAGACAGAGGTTTGATGTGTTACGTCACTCAGTTCTCAACCTCTGTAGCCCAAAGATTTGCTCCTCAGACTCACAAAAACAATTCATAGTTATTGCATTTTGATCCCAAGTCAGTGTGACAGAGGATATTTCAATATGATAAAATTGTCTTATAGTAATACTGATCAGAGTTTTGTTCATCACAGATTTTTTTTTTATCTTTCCTCTATGAATGTTTTTTGATATCACCATAAGGCCTGGATAATAATATTCTCTTTGAATATCTGCTGAGACTTAAAGGTGCAATAGCTATTTAAAGGGATCACCTTTATAAAGTTAAGAACTTCTCTCCCATTTCAAAGATGGACACTTGATACACACTGTTTGGTAGAGAATGATTCTACATATAAAGAAATTCTCATTAGACATGAAAGGAGCATGGCTAACTAAAAAAACAAATGAAAAAATAAAGCAAATAATCTTCCTTTAGCATTCAAGGTTGTGTTGCAGGGTGTTTTTCACTGCAGACCACTCTAAATGTAAAGAATTATGAAATGTTGTTGAGACTATATTACAACTATCATTTTAGATCAGTGTTTGTAAGGAGTTGGTTGCTAGCTCCAAACTGCATTTTCTCTCCTTACCATGGAATCATCCAGAGTGACCATCTTTGAAAAGGTGTTTCGAATGTGGTACTGGTATTGAGAATCTTAGGTGGATTCTCCTGGATTACCAAAGTGGGTCCCAAAGCCAGTGACAAGCATCCTTACAAAGAGAGTCATGTATGGAGCAAGGGGAGATAGCCAAGGGAAGATATAGTCATGCAGTCATAATCAAAGGGATGGCTATATGTTTCAGGAGCCAGAAGAGGTAGTTAGTAATAAGACTGAGCTAATAGGCCATACAGTTTATAATTAATATAAGCCTCTGTGTTTCTCTGGGACTGAACAGTTGTGGGAAGGTTGGGGAAAACACTTCCATCTACACTCCTGGGCCCTAGATTAGGTACAGACCACACCCAAATACCAGTTTCCCACACAAAGATTCTCTATTAAGCAAGGAAAAGAAACATGGCGGCTAAATCTGAATAGGGCAGAAGCAGCAGGAAATAGCTTTCCAAGTATAATTTTAAGAGGAAAAGAAGGGGAGGGGCTGTGTTAGAATGAGCTAGGATGGGTTGCTAAGTTCTGAATGTGCATGTTAATCAGAGTAGCCAAATGGGTATTTTTGATTGCTGGACCTTGATGTTTTGATAATTGGACCTTGGTGATCAGTCTCAGGAATAAGTCAAGCATAAGAAAGTGGTCAATCCATGTAAGTGGAGATTGCATTTCCATCTTCTGGATGCTCAGACCTGATAATCACATAGAAAGCATATACTAATTACAGCACTGTTTAACTACTGACTTAGGTATATTCCTAGCTAGTGCTTATATCTTAAATTAACCCATTTCTACTCATCTGTGTATTGCCATGAAGCTGTGGCTTACCGGTAAGGTTTTGGCATCTTTCTCCTTCAGCAGCTACATGGTGGCTATCTGATTCCACCTTTCTTCCTCCTCTGTGTCTGCTTGGACTTCCCGCCTTGCTCTATTCTTCCCTGCCATGGGGAAAACAGTTTCTTTATTAACTAGTGGTAATAAAACATATTCACAGCATACGGAGGGGAATCACACATCAAAGCCAGGCTATGGTGGCACATGCTTTCAACCCTAGCACTTGGAAGGCAGAAGCAGGTGGATGTCTGTGAGTCTGAGGCCAGTGTAGTTTACAGACCAAGTCCCAGGACAGCTAGAGCTAACACAGAAACCCTGTCTCAAAAAACAAAAATTAAATTAAATTAAAGAAATAAAGTAGCCAAATAAGAGAAGACTAGACTTCGGTGGCTTTCTTAGGAATGTGGATGCCTAAGTAAGCATTATCTAATGGTTTGTCAATGGACAGGGGAGAGGGAAGAGCAGGACCTGGGGATGCCATGTTTGCATGTGTGTCACAGTCCTTCACAGAAAGAGAGCAACCGTGAGCCGTTCACAAAAAAAAAAGAAAAAGAAAAAGAAAGCATATCCTTTTGCTTCTTCTCTTGTTTCATGCCCCCTCCTTCTCGTCCACATTTCCTAGCTTAAGGTTCTAATACTGAAAAACAGTTACCCCAGCCTGTAGTAGCTCACCACTCCCATTTGCTATCTCAGAGTGTCTAACTTCCTGCCTTAATAGATAAAAGACCAACAAAGGATATGTGTAGTAAACAAGCCACTGGCTTTAGCAATAGCTTCTTTCTCCCTGTATAATTTGGCCCCAAAAGTTGGTTTGGTACACTTCTCTTTCACACTCTCTCTCTCTCCCACCGTCCCTCTCTCCCCCTCTCTCTCTCCCCCTCTCCATCCCTCCCTCCCTTCCTATCCCTCTCTCTCCTCCCCCTCTCTCTTCCCTCCTGCTCTCTCTCTTCTCTCCCCCTCCCCTCAGGTAGTAAAAAGGTATCCCTCTACTTCCCTCCCCCAACTTCTTTACTGCAGTACTCTTTATTGGCTTTTAAACATTTTTTTTTTTCAGTGTGACAGCTCCAAGCTAAAAGAACTAAGGAACTGGGCTCCAAGGTTTAAGAACTTGAAGTTTATGCTCCACTCTCTGAAAACTGGGGGCTCGTGGGTGTTGCAGTATATTTAATCACACTGTGTAATGATGTCATTATTTTACCTCAACTGCCTAAGGCACCTTCTGATTGGCTTAATAAAGAACTGTATGGCCACCAAGATAGGATAGGCAGGACATCCAGGTAGAAAGAGAAACTCTGGAGAAGAATCTGAGAAGTGGGGGATTAGCCAGCCAGACAAGGAAGAAGTCAGACTTACTGTACTGAGGAGAGGTAATGAGCCACTTGGCAGAATATAGGTCCACAGAAAAGGATCAATTTAAGTTATAAGAGATAGTTGGGAACAAGCGTGAGCTAAGGCCAAGCTTTCATAATTAATAATAAGTCTCTGTGTCATTATTTGGGAGCAGGAGATGCAAAGAAAGTCCACCTATACATGTGCTTGAAGTGTTCAAGACAAAGGTTTAGGGCTCTGGACAAGAGTCCTAACAGCCGGCAGCTAGGTCCAAGTGTCTAAGATTTAGATGTTGGCTTCCTCAGCTCTTTCAAACACTGTCGCCAGGGCCTGCAGTTCTCCCCCTCACAGCTCCTACCGTCTGCGCTTCATCCTGTTCACTTTCTGCCATCCTTCTTAGTCCCTAACTCCTGGCAGTTTCTGCCTTCGATTCCTCTCTGGGATCCTTTACCTCCTCCAGCTAAGCACAGGAGCTGAAGACCTTGATTAAGAAGACCCAGGAGAACAGAGAACAGGAGAGTGTGCCCTTATCTCAGCGATGCAGCTGCTGACGCCCTGCTGAGCACCGGGACACTTTGCAGAACAAGGGACTCCTTCAGTCAGTAGCCTCTACCATACCAGCCCACTTGGGCATGGCCTCTCGTACTATAAATGCAGACATAAAGCATGCTCACCCTCTTCAAGCTGCTGGATTCGGTTCCTGTTCCCTGTTTGTGCAGAGGACTGTGATCTGTGAGTCTACACCTAAATAAATAACCCTTTATCATACTCAATTCTGAGCTAGTGTGGGATTATTTAGTAACTTCCATCATCAAGGGACAACATGGAGAAGGGTCCTGAGCTCTGTTCCTGTCACCTGACACGCTTCAGTGCATGCTAAATGTGACTGCCCTGGCCTCCCCATCATTTGGCGCATCTCCTGAGGTTCCACATTGGCCAGCTGTGATCACAGGGGTTAGCAGGGTCGAGTGGAGGTGTCTGAATGTCTTCATAAAAAGAGTTCCAATGGGCAACTTTCAATTTCAAAAGTTGTGTGGTAGCTGTTAACTGTGTCTTCTGCCAACCACTGCACCCCCGTTCTAGCATTCTTGAGGAGAAAAGAACAAAAAGAAAAGCCCCCTTCCTTACTGAAAATTCCAGCTCACTAAAATCATTTAATTTGGCCACATTCCCTTCTGCTAAAATGATAAAAAGTGTTGGTGAAACATTGCAAGGTGACCGTTTCTGTCACCTAGTCACAGGCTGGAGGGTAAACACATCACTGCCGATTGGTGCTAGCATCCTCAGAAGCAGGCAGCCTCAGCCACCATTGATTAGGTGGTGTTGGTGGGAGTTCTGATGTTTGGTTCCCTTTAATAAAGGCAGATTTGGTTACAGCAGTAGACTTTTTCCTCAGCGCACCTTTCCCTTGAGAGAAAACACACTTCAGCTGACAGCTCCTTCAGGGTCTCCTGACTTGCTCTTGCGATTCTTGCTTTGGGACGGGGTGGGGAGCGGTCGATGGTTGCACTATGGTCAGTCATTTTGTTTGGCTGCCCCTTTGAAACAATTGTGGTTATTGGCAGCTATTTCAGAACTGGTCCTGGGGTCAAAGCTGCCATGGCCAGCCAGCAAATGCATCCCAGTGCTAACCACAGTATGTCTGTGAAGGAAGCATCTCTGGGATGGACCAGCTGCCAAGAGACTCTGGAACCACATTTACTTTTGTATGTTTCTTTCTAAATGGTACTTGAAGCTACATGAAAGTGTACAAAACGACGAAGACAATGTGGAGAAAGAAAATAGGCAACTCTAATCCTCAGTAACTTTAGGTAGATAAAACAAAGAAGGAACAGTGCACAAAATGTATTGAAGGGAAGGCTTCCATTTTCCTCTTCCTTTGAAGAGACAATGTGCTATGGCTTAGCATCATCTGATACAGGACCCTGTGCTGTATCTAATACAAGGGTATGAGCATGAAAACCGGTGACTATTTGAAAAACAACACAAAATTCAACATCTCAGTGCTTTGAGGAAAGGGGCTTTTAGCACCCCAGAACTCTCTAGCTTATTCTAGACTGCTGCTGCTGCCACTGCTCTGTCATTACAGCATCCGGCCTCAAGGGTCTTGTCTGTTCTTCATGAAACTAGCCAAGGAGAATCTTTGCACTGATGTTGCATACTGTGTGTGTGTGTGTGTGTGTGTGTGTGTGTGTGTGTGTGTGTGTGTGAGAGAGAGAGAGAGAGAGAGAGA
>NC_022025.1:9431701-9438163 GCF_000317375.1 Microtus ochrogaster | reverse complement strand
GAGAGAGAGAGAGAGAGAGAGAGAGAGAGAGAGAGAGAGAGAGAGAGAGAGTCGAGAGAGTCTAGTGGGCAGTGATACACAGGAGAGTTGTACACCAAAAAAAAAAAAATACAAAACTGAGAAACTGCCTGCAAATATATTTATTTTTTATGTTTATTTTTTTCTGCAAATATATTTAGAAAAAGGGTACAATGCAATTGTGTTTGTGTAATTTTACAGTCACAAACCTGTACATGCATGGTTTCCAAATCTATCAACTATGGCCTTACACAAATTAAATTACATGGCCTTAATACAGATTAACCCCATGTTTCATTTATGAACCAGTCATAAGCCTTATATTATTATACCAGTCACAGGGGCCGTCTTTCATTTCAATTAATGTTGTAAGTTAACAACATTGTGAATCTCATACATACACATGTGTCAATATGTTTTGTTCTTGTCCATTCTCCCCCAGGACTGCTTTTCCCCAGGCCCCTGCTCCTCTTCAGTTAGCATCCCTTTCCCCGATTAATCCTCCCTCTGATTTCATACTTTATGTCTTCCAATATCACATTTCCCACTTCTCTTACCATCCCTTCCTCCCCTCAAAATCCCCATTCTAGGTTCAGGACCTGTTAATACATGTGCACATATATTTTCATCCCTTGGTTCTGTGTACTAGGAAACATCCCATGCTTTTCCTTCTGAGGCTGTCTTGCTTCACAGAATGCTTTCTAACTGCAGGCACTTTCCTACAAACATTGTAATTTCTTTTTCCTTGTGGCTACAAAATGTCCCGTTGTGCTTGCGTAGAAGTTTACAGCACTGGGAGATGTTCTGCTGTTGATGGCTTCCTAGGCTGGTTCTACTGCCTATCTGCCATGAATAATCCACAATCATGCAGGAATTCCTGTAGCATGTTTACCACAGTGTATAGCTGGGTCGTGCAGAAGTTCTGTTTCCAGCTTTGGGGGGATTCTCCCTTCTGTCTTCTGTAGTAGCTGCACACATTTGCTCTGCTGCCAACAGAGTAAGAGTAGGTCTCTCCCCACCCACGCTCTGGCAAGTGTTGCCACCTGTTACTGAAACAAGGTCCCAGAATGGAGTCTTGCAAAGAAAATTCTGAGTGAGTGCAAGAAAATAAGACAAGAGTCTTGTGGCCTCAGTTTCTTCACAAAGAAGGAATTATTCTCAGAATGTGCTTTCCTGAGCCCCGCCCCCAAGGGTGGCAGATAGGAATGAGTGTGCTTTAGATTATTAATTACAACTGGCCGTTGTTATTTGTTGATATGTCTCTACAGAAAACATGTTTTGCCACTTGCAGCTTGTGATTGAAAACTTTACTGGTGTGACTTTCAACCCTCAGAGTATAAATGGTCTGATGCTCTGAATAAAGTGGGCTACTGCATGAGACTTTCGTCTGCCTCATTTTTACGCTGCCCTCTCCAGGGCTCACATTGTCAGCTGGTCTACAGAGTGAGTTCCAGAACAGCCAGGCTTTCCCAGAGATATCCTGGCTCAAAAAAAAAAAAAAAAAAATGAAGGATATAGAGCAATGTTCATAAATATGTGATAAGGGATGATGCTCTAAGGAAAATTATCCTCCCTAGTTGGCCCTGTAAGTAGATATATTGTAATTTTCATATGAATGAATCTACACACAGTCATAAAGTCTGTAGTACGTACTTTGCATCTGTTACTAATTGCAAGTCTTTAAGAATATCGGATGAGGACACACAAGATGGCTTGGTAGATAAAAGCACTTGGCGAAAGCCCGATGAGCAGAACTCAAGCTCCAACGTGGAAGGAGGCAACCAACTCCTCATTTCTACACGTATGCCATGGCACACACACACTCACACACACAATAACAACAATATGCATTTATAATATTGAATAGATATCAATTTACCATTCTATAACAATATATGCATGTCTATATCATCTATATCAATATATTGATGGGAGGAAAATAATACCTGGTACTGGAAACACATAGGCAACATTCCAGGATTGGTGAGGTCATGGACCTTAGAAAAGAATCCACTGTGGCTTGGCTACACCAGCATAATTCCTTGATCCATCCTAAATCTTCTCCCTATATCCACAGATAAGTGGGAGAACCACTCCTTTTCAAATAAACCTCTATACAGAAGATGAAGACCATAACCCAAAACTCTACCCGAACACAGTACAGAGACCAACAGATCATAGTCCAGCCTCAGTGGATACATCTGTATCACAGCTCCCGCACCGATGGCTCTGGGAATATCACAGAAGAAGGGAGAGAAAGATTGCAGGGGCCAGAATATCAGGAAGTACCTTCGAAAGCAGTCTCTCATAGAAATGTCAGAATTAACAAGACTGAAATAAAGACAATATCAATGAATATGGTAACATGGAAGGGGAAAGTTTTCATGGGGTTTCCCCTTCAACAAAGAACTTCAGGAAGCTATAACTATTGGAAGGAGACTTAGCCCCCCCCCCCCAAGGATGTTCATTCTCATTGGCTGTCCTGTGTAGAATGGCTTGCCTAGAAACCACATAGACACAGTCAACAAAAATGTGCTCAGCTGGTTGTATTTATGTATGCTTGGGAATACATATGCATGCACTTACACACACACACACACACACATACACACACACGCACATATATATACGTATATATACGTATATATATAGTAGCAGCAATAGCTAAAGAAAAAGAGGCTCTCAACTTGAGAGTGGGTGCATAGGAAGGGTTTGAGGGAGAGTCGCTGGGAGGAGCTAGAGGTAGGAAAGGAAAGAAGGAAAGAAATATAATTCTAGTTCAATTAAAACATCTTAGAAAAGAAAAAAAGTCAGGATAACTCAGTATATAAGTACATGCATATATATGACACAGTATAAAATCATGTTAAACATAATTTTTCTTTAATAAAACTATTACAAAACTTTTTGAGCAAATAGAAAGGTGAAAACTCGTACACCGCGTACATTTACTAGTCTTGACTCGTGACTTGTATTAGTGGATATTTTTCCCTCATCATATTAGGCACGAGTGGTGCAAATCTTGCCCAAACCATCCGCACGGACATAATAACAATTCTGACTGTAGCTTCAATAGTGTTCAAGAGCATCAGCGTTTCTCCGTTCCCTGTTGTCTTTATCTTCAGAGTCAGCCTGCAGGGTTATGACTATTTGCTGCTACTGCACAGCTACTTTGGTTCAGGGACGTCAACACTTAGAACCACCAAAAAGAAACTCCAACCACTGTTTCATATGTCACTGGGAATTGGAGTGATTTCTATCACACCTCCCCTCCAACTTTCCATTATTCAACTCATGTCAAAGATTAAGGATCTTAATATCGACAATCTGAATTACAGAGCCTCCTTTGGTTCTTTGGGTACCCACAAACACTATTCATTGAAAGCAAGCAAAGGGAAAAGCAAATAGTAAAAACAGGAGTGCGGCCTCCCCTGCTTCTGCCAGGGTCTTTGCTGGAAAAATCTTGTATGAAAATTAGAACTGAGCCTTTAATCCAAGCATCCCAGAGGCAAAAGCAGACTGATCTCTGAGTCCAAGCCTAGCCTGGTCTAGAGAATGAGACAACCAGGGATATAGAGAAATTGTGTCTCAAAAAAAAAAAAAAAACTGCAAAAAGCTGAGTATTGGTGACACATGCTACTGATCCCAGCACTGGGGAGGCAGAAGCAGGCAGATCTCTGTGAGTTCAAAGGGAGTTCCAAAGAACAGCCAGAGCAGTTATACAGGAGAACCTAACTGGGGGAAAACAAAGGAAAGGAAAAAAGCTTTATTATAGCTCTATGCATATTTGAAGCTATAAGCAAGGAAAGGGAGAGGACCTCACAAAGAGAACCAAAGAACAGTGATAAGAAAGTACTTGCCATGAGGAAGAGCCAGTCAGGAAGAAATCTGCATCAATGCACGCAAGTAGAACATGCAGATCTATAGAGTACTACATTCTCCTGCAACACCAGAAGACCTCAAAAGCACACAGGGACATTCATCCGGAAGTACGTAAATAATGACATTATTTTCTTTTTTAAGGATAGTTTAGTTTTCCAAGGCTGTGTAACTAGCAAACACCTAGAGGTGTGTTCTCTCGGAGTTCTAAAGACAAATGCAATCTTAGGTTTTTGGAAAGGTTATTTGCTCTCCCTGCAATGGCTGTGAGGAAGAATCCTATTTTGACTTCTTCAGTCTCCCAGAATCCAGTTGCCTTTCCTGGTTTGTGGCCACCCGACTCTAATTTCTACGTTTGTCTTCCTAAGGCCAGCAGGGAAGGATTAGGCACAGCTCCATCTTGTCGCTCTCAGCAGCGTTTCTGTGGCTGTAGCCGCCGGAGATCCTGCAGCATTTTTCATTTAATGCATTACAGACAGTTTCAACACAGGCTTTCAGCATGAGGGTTAGGTGGTAGGCGCTCAGAGAGGAAGACACACCTGGGTGTGGATCTTCAAGGGAGAGTCAGCAATTAAGTGTCTTACCATTAGGCACATACGCTCTTTGCTGGCTAAAGACTCTTCCCCGCAGATAAAAGAGATCCCCCGAGCAAACTGGGCATGGGAGTGGGCTAGGGGATGGAAACATGAGCGATTATGTTGGGCAGGTTAGGTGGGGGAGAGCAATGAAAGATTTCTAGATAGTGGGAGCCATTTCAGGGTTAGGGAGAAGCCTGGTGCCAGGGAAACTCCCAGGAATAAATAAGGATGACACCAGCTAAGATTCCTAGCAAGAGTGGAGAGGCTGCCTAATCTGGCCTTCTCCTGTAACCAGATTGATGACTTCCTTAATTGTCATCATAGGACCTTCATCCAGAAACTGATGGAAGCATGTGCAGAGATCCACAGCCGAGCACTGGGTGGAGCTCCTGCTGAAGGGAGGGAGAAAGGATTGTACAGGCCAAGGGGTCAAGGTCATGATGAGGAACTCACAGAGACAGCTGACCTGAGCTTGTGGGAGCTCACGGATTCAGGACCAGCCTAGGCAGCCTGAATGGGACCAGCCTAGGCCCTCTACATGTGGATGACAGTTGTGTAATTTGGTCTGTTGGTAGGGCCCCTAATAGTGGGATCAGGACCTGTCCCTGGTGCTTGAGCTGGCTTTTGGGAACCCATTCCCCATGCTGTGTTGTCTAGCCCAGCCTTGATGCAGCGGGAGAGTATGACTCTGTCTCAACTTGATATCTTATGCTTTGTTCAAGCCCAAGGGAGACCTGAGACTTTCTGAATAGAGACAGATACTGAGAAGGAGTAGATGGGTGGGGGAGGGGAAAAGGGGAAGTGGGGAGAGGGTACTGGAGGAGAGGAAGGATGGGAAACGGCAGTCAGGATGTAAAATAAATGAGAAAAAAGTAAATAAATGAAATAATAAAGAGAAAAAATTAAACCAGGGAAGAAAAAAAGAAAATAGAAACACAAAACAAACAACAAAAAAGAATCTCCCCCCAACTCCAAATTCTCTTTTGATATATATGTTAAACGAGGAGGCTCCATATATGCCTTAGAAGGAATTAGACTTTGATAGCGTAAAAACAAAAAACACTAGGATTGCACAAGGGGTTTAAGACACATATTTTCTCTGTATGTGGATTCTGGTGATATTCCTAGAAAACTGTGGGTGCATCTGGGAAGAGACAAATACCTTAAGCAGTTTATTGTTCTAGACTCTGCTCCATCCTCTGTTATAAGGCTTCAACCAGATTCTGGAGGGAAGAGGTCCTTTCCCTTTTTTCTCGTGTCCCTTAATTTCCTGTGTCTTTCTCTCCTGCCCCAGTTTCCCCGATAAGACTGTGATCCATAATCTTAAGGGTGGCTATGGGCAGAAAAACTGTTTTAGGTCATGCTGTCCTTGCCGAAGGAGAATGTAAACTTTACTTGTGCATGGATCAAGAGTTTCAACCTGTCTGATCTGAGGATGGCATTAGAAGCCATCATTTGAAGGACATCTGGAAGACAGAATATCTTATCTGAGACAAAAGCCACAGAAATAACAGCTTTATTACTAAGATTAGTAACAAAATAGCAGGGTCTCCTTATGATGAGGTGACTGGTAGTGAAGATGTTTGTAACTTAAGGTGAAATCTGACCAAGATTTTCTTTGGATGTACATCTTAGAGGACCAAGAGTGATTGGCTCAGTTATCAGCCGCATGGACACTTCATCTTACTTTAACAGTGGTATAGGTTCTTCTTGTGTTGTTGCCATAATGTTGAGACACCTTTATGGTGACTACATATATCCATACATACATACATACAAATTTGTACACATACACACACACACATATATATATATTCATTTCAATATTAAAATAAAGGGGAGAAAGGTGGCATAAGGTTAAGAATCACTGAGTGTGGACTATACCAATAGTGCCTGGAAGAAATAGCAAAGCGTAGCCGGGCGATGGTGGCGCACGCGTTTAATCCCAGCACTCGGGAGGCAGAGGCAGGCGGATCTCTGTGAGTTC
>NC_022025.1:9400620-9431601 GCF_000317375.1 Microtus ochrogaster | reverse complement strand
AAAAAAAAAAAAAAAAGAAATAGCAAAGCGTAAAGTAAGGTTACAGCTACTATCTGTTTGGAATTTTTTTCCTAACGCGAGCCCTCTCCTGACACAAATTCCCAATCAAGCCAAATGAAAAAGAAATATCCAGGTTTAATGGGATTCCTGTGCTCTCAGGTGGCCCGGAGGAGGAACAGGGAGGCCATGAAAGGCAACCCCCAGGAGGAAGGAAAAGAGACCATTGTTCTTTTGGGAGTTCATTTAAATACCATGTCAGGACCTGGCATGCTGGGATTTGGAGTTTAGACCAATACAACTCTCAGGCCTGGGGGCTGGGGGTTATGCTCCCAACTTAGCACTGTCAGGTTAAGAAATGGATCTCACTGGGACTTAAGAAAACATTCTTCATCCTGTTGGAAGACAACCTTTAAGTTGTCTTTTGTGGGTGTCTATGGTCTTGCCATAGAAATACTCTTGAGTCGATGGGAAGGGCAATTTTATTCTACAGAAAAGCTTCTTAAATTCTCCTAGTCGGAGTGGGAAAGGCATCTCTCCATTCTAAAACAGTGTTATCAGACTTCAGGAATTATTTATATCCTTGACTGGTTTGAGTAGAAGCTAGTTGTCACTCTCTTCCTAGGGGTGTGTTTATTATTGTACTAAGTTAAGGGGAGTCTGGTGATTTAGTTCCTTGGGACTTTATAAACTTTATAATCAATTTTCCCCAAAGGCACAAGTGTCTAGCATGACTGAAATCTATTTTCCAGGTGACAGGAGTTATGAAATACCTTAACACATTTTTAAAAATCTATTTAAGACAGCATCCTCTTTGAACCCATTGCCTGTATCAGTGCCTCATGGGCTATTTTTTTCCTGTTTTTGTTTGTTTGTTTGTTTGTTTGTTGTTTTCTTTTTTATGATAAGGGCTTTGGGGAGGAGATTCTGAGCCAGAGTCCCAGAACACCACTGTACACAATAAAGTTTGTAAGGATCTTGGTGATCTTAGCTATGGTGTGGTTTTTTTATTTCCCTTTGTTTGTTTGTTTTTACTCAATCAGAATTTTCCAAGGCCAATTAAGACTCAACAAATTCTCTTGCTTTTAAACGTCCCCACTAATACTGGTTACTACACAAATGTGTTTCGAAGGAAGTCCTAGGGTTCAGACAAAAGCAGAGAACAAACAGTCTGTATGGAAACCTTAAGAGCTTTACCTTCAGCCGGGCGGTGGTGGCGCACGCCTTTAATCCCAGCACTCGGGAGGCAGAGGCAGGTGGATCTCTGTGAGTTTGAGGCCAGCCTGGACTACAAGAGCTAGTTCCAGGACAGGAACCAAAAGCTACGGAGAAACCCTGTCTCGAAAAACCAAAAAAAAAAAAAAAAAGAGCTTTACTTTCCATAGTCAGGGACTACTCCAGGCCCCTGTGCTTATCTAAAGTCATTTCCCTGGGGCTTTGGGGACATATATGTATGTATGTATATATGTAGATACCATAAGGATGTCTCAACATTATGGCAACAACACGAGAAGAACCTATACCACTGCTAAAGTAGGGTGAAGCGTCCATGTGGCTGAGGGTACTTCTGGGTAGCTATCACTCATGTTACCCCCAAGCCCTTTTTATAAATATATCAATCTTTCATTTAATTAATTGATATTACATATAACTTATTCATATTTAAGTGTTCACGTAAACTTTTAATTGTTTTAGAATCTCATACATGTATAGAATATTTTTGATGAAGACAACCACTGTTTCCCTACTCCAATTCTTCCCTTTCCCTTGTTCCCTATTCTCTCCCAATGTCATGTGTTCTTGATTTTCTTTCAGTCCCAGAATCCAGGGGTGCCACCAACATGTGCATTCATGGGTGTTGTGCCATCTATTGAATCATGGGTAGTCTCCCAGAAGCTGCACCCTTGAAGAAAACGGGCTGTCCCTGTCTGAGTGGGATTTCAGGACCACCTCCCCCCTCCACGGTGGGATGTTGTAGCCTGATCTTGTGCTAGAACCAGGAGTTGTGAAGCATGGATAACATAAACCCTTTCTCTTGAGTTGGTTTTTACCAGTTCATTTTATCACAGCAGCAGACATGAAGCTAAGACCTATTTAAAAATATAATTTTCTGTAACTTTTTACTCTTTTCTTTCTTTCTTGTTTATCAAGACAGGGTTTCCTGTGTGTCACTGGCTGTCCTGAAACTCACTCTGTAGACCAGGCTGTTCATTTCTTCCTAGATCATTTCTTTCAGCTACTTTTTCTACTAAATTAAGAAAACTTTCTCAAATAAAACAGTGTCATGCCTCAGTGAAACAATGGAAGTTGTATCTAAAGCGCAGCAAGCGGGCAGTTGTATTTGTCATATTTCCTTTTGAAATATTTCTTTTTGTTATAACTGTTATATTCGTTGTGATCATTTTAAATTCAACTATTGACCTGATTCGTTCTACCCATAGCCTTAAGCAATCACTAAGCCAAGATCTCTGCTTTTTAAAGACAGGATTTTTCATAGGAACAAGATCGTGAACTTGAGTTTCACAGATGAGAATCTAACTTAATCCTCAATGGGGCTCAAGTCTGAAGCATACGCCAGTAAAAGCAAAATGTCAAAGCGTGAAGCTGGTCATGCAGACTTAAAACAGCGTTTTCTGTTTTTAGAACTCCAGAGGAGATGTCGTTGCTAATAAATTCTTTCTCAATGTCATTTTAGTACAGAGCGTTTTATTCTTTTTATTTATAGTGAAGCCATAGTTCACATACATTTATGCATCTAAAAGAAAAGAAATAGATGGAGTATAGATCCCTAGATGTGTCACCATCTGTCCCCTCTGTCCGTCCAGCACGAATCTGGATATAGTTCCCTTCCTGGATCAGGCAACACATCCACCCAGTCAGGATCAGCAGGGCAGGGAACAGCCTCTACAATTCAGGTGACCATCCCTGTCCCTCCCCCTCAGGATCCTGCCATTTTCATATGTAAGTCTGGAGAATCCGTGCTAACTCACTCTCCAGGGGAAAGTTTAAAAACACAGATACAGCCAACATATTTGTTTTTAACTTCTTGTAAAAAAAAAAAAAAAGGCACCCCTGAAATATAAAATCATGTATTTTGCCTTTGAGGTTGGCGATGGCTTCCTCAAAGCATCTAGTAGGGAGATCAACAGGGTTGGCTTTCAGGGAAGGCACCCAACCAACTGGTAAACCTGCTTTGAGGAGAGGAATGGCTCCCTTTGCCTAAGGCTATTTGGCTTGGGGGTGCACGGGTACGATTGGACCTGTCCTGTGACCTTTAGGGCACAGGCAAGGGAGCAACTGGGATCTTGACTGTTCCAGTGTGTGTGTGGGAGAGAGGAGAGAGAGAGAGAGAGAGAGAGAGAGAGAGAGAGAGAGAGAGAGAGAGAGAGAGAGAGGAGAGAGAGGAGAGCGTGGGAGCGGTCATTCCTTGTATGTTGTGGATCAAGGATGGATTTTACCAGGAAATAGTTCTCCTTTCATGTCCCAGGCTGTTCTCTTGCCTTTATGCTAACATCACCACAGAAGTCATGCAGCCTTCCATCTGATCCAGAGGAAGGTTTGGGGCAGCTTTGGTGCCCTGGCTTATATCAAACCCTAAGTGGGCCTCTAGACAGAAATAAATAAATAAATAAATAAATAAACAATTGAAGGTCACGTGCAACTCATGCTTTATGGGACAGCAGAGCGAAACGACAGGGGGAAAGTCCACTATAGCAGTGCTTCTGTGGCTCTCCAGCAGTCTGAAATGTGTGTGGTTTGAGTAGAGAGGCACTGTTGCATTCTCAGGCTCAGCAACCTCAGGACTGGGCTTAGATGCAGGAAATTTCCAGGACTGGCCAGTGTGAACCAGAGTTGGAGATTTTATTAAAGCTAATTTTAACGTCTGCGTTAAGGCAGAGGAGTAAGAGAAAAGGAGGGGCTTAGGAAGAATGGCAACCAAGTAAGGATATGGACTTCCTGAGGAGAGCTGAAGAAGTCAATACGTGCCCAAGTGTGGGTGTGGGTTCCTTAAAGGAGCATCAAAATGATCTCAGCAGGAGTCAGGTCCCTTCTGGTGGCTCTCAAAAGGTCGCTGGGGAGTGGGGGGGAGGGGGGGTAGGTAACCCTCCCTTTTTTCTCTGCGAATTTGTGAGATAAGTGAAGGCCCCCAGAGAGGTCTTGGATGGAATTATGATCTGATAAGGTAAAAACAGGAGGCAATAAGGGAACAAAAGCCACACCCTTTCCCGGTGGACGGCTTTCTGGAGAGATAGCTAGAAAAGGGAAGGCGGATACCTGGGAGGGAGGAAAACCTCAAGCGACTGTAAACTGCCGGAGTTCTTTTCTCTTGATGAAAGCTGGGGAGACTATTGTTCTCACGGTCGGGTAATATTCCATCTTCCTGTACTGCTTTCCAACGTCCGCAATGGGTCTGTGTGTCTCCAGAGTTTCCTCCTCTCATAGGAATTCACAATGGATTTCTTTTCTTCTCTTTCATTTCGTTTTCTTCTTTATTTCTTCCTCTCTCTCCCTCTCCCCCCCCCCCTCCTTCTTTTCATTTTTTGTGTTTGTTTTCTGTTTGTTTTCCGAGACAGGGTTTGTCTGTGTAGCCCTAGCTGTTTTGGAACCCACTCTGTAGTAGACGAGTCTGGCCTTGAATTTATAAAGATCCACCCGCCTCTGCCTCCTTAGTGCTGGTATTAAAGGCATGTGCTGTTGCTTCCTGTTGCCTTGGCTGCTGCCTCCACCACCCGGCCCCATGTTGGATCTCAGCTCTGCTCTAATCCAGGATACAAATATTCTTCTTCACATGTTTCTGGCTGCAAGGACTGTTCCGGAAATGTCACTGGCATGGAAATCTGGAGACTTCAACATCGTTTTCAGAGATACAGGTCAATTGAAAACAAACATATAAATGCTGATAATCATGCAAGTAAATAGCTATTCTTATAATTTGATGCAAAAAAATGGCAATTTGGGGATAGGAAATTAACAAATTATCAAGTGATATAATACATTCCCATTCGTTGGCAAAGTGAGTCCATTTTGAGAGATACCATTTAAAGAAAAATTGGAAATAACTTAAAAACTGTTAGACATAAAGCTAACTTCATATAGACTATGATAACTGAAAAGTTTTTATGGCTCAATAACCCCCCCGCCAATGCAATAATCCAAATAAGACCCAAACAATAACATTTTTAAAGTATATTATATATATTATTATGTACATTAATGATATCTAAATACATCAAAATATGTATATTAAATTATACCTTAATGGTTTAACTTTTAAATATTGTAAATATATCAATATTTAGTTTTAATTAATTGATTTTAGTATAATTGATTTATATTTAAATGATCAAGTAATTTTTTTTTTTGTTTTTTTGAGACAGAGTTTCTCTGTAGCTTTGGAACCTGTCCTGGAACTAGCTCTAGTAGATTAGGTTGGCCTTGAACTCACAGAGACCCACCTGCCTCTGCCTCAGGAATGCTGGGATTAAAGGCACGTGCCACCACCGCTGTGTGATCAAGAAGTTTTCCTTGTTTGAGAATGTCATGCATGTATGCACATATGATTAGATGAAGATCACCCGTTATTTCTTCCACTCCACTTCTTCCCCTACCCGCATTCACTATTCTCTCCCAATACCATACTGTTTGTTCTTTTCTTTCAACCCCAGAATCCAGTGGTGCTACCAGTATGTGCATTCCTGGGTGTCATACCATCTATTGAATCATGGGTAGTCTCCCAGGAAGCCACACGCACCCTTGAAGAAGACTGGCTGTTCCTGTCTGAGTGGGATTTCACGACTGCCTCCCTCCTCCGTGGTGGGATATTGTCTAGCTTGATCTTGCTCGTGCAGTCTTCTGCATACCACCACAGCTCCTATGAGCTCCCATGTCCAACATATATCTACTGTGCCCCCAAATACTATTTCTCTGGAGTCATCCGCTGCCTCTGCCTCTTACAGTTTTCCCACATGTAACGTGGCGACGAAATGCTTTCAGATAGAAACCACCCATCACAGTTGTCCTTTTAGGTGTGATACACACAAAGTTTTTGTAGGTGGCACCAGCTTTATTTTCTCTTTTATATTTTTTTTTATATTTTGCACGTATATACGTTGCTTTTATAAATGGGAAAACTAAATATGAAGCTATTGTTTCCAAATCACCTGCTCTTGGGTTCCCTGCAGCTGTACCGACCTCTCAATTTCCCTTACAATAAGTTGTATCTCTTCATCTGCTTTTCCTCTCCTTTGTTTTCCTGGACTGTATCCATGCCTTGCCTCGGGCTCTTTTGATCAACATTGTTATTGTTTTCCATGTCCTACTGAAATAATAGTGTGCTTTGTGTGATTCCTGACCTCCTCAACTAAATAGAAAATGAATCTGAAAAACATCTACTTGAAAAATTAGAATGTTACAAAAACAACCTGCTCCAAAAACACCCTGAGAAGTTTTGCCCTTTAAACAATGTGAGGGAAAGATCTGGCAATGTAACCGAGGTGAGAAACTAGAGGAAGGACATAATCACTCCAGGGAACTGAGGTACAGCAGTGATCTGCACCGTGACTTCCAGATTGGCTACAACTCCCAGGTATATAGGCTGACAGTGTTTCTAAGCCCCGTGTGTATGGAGCACACGGAGACATACCCACAGGACCTCTCTGTTAGACTGCAGTGCGTCAGGATTTCACGAAGAAACACTAATGAACCCAAAGCCAATGTGGGGAGGCTTGTGTTCACTTAGAAAATGAATTTCTACACTAGGGAAGTGATAGGTTTTAAGAAAGACATTTGACTTTACAGCAGATGTGTGGTGTTACTGGAGTTGCAAGGGTCAAAACCTAGCCCTTGAAGCCTTAACAAGTTAGACTTGATCTCACTACTTAATAGGTTCAATTAAGAGACAGGGAACTGTGAAAACCTGGAAGGCGACTCATTCAGTGTGTTCACGTGGGGAAAAAAGAGCAAAGAGGTCCAGTGACCCTCCCCCACCGCTCCAAGTCCATCTTCAGGCGCTGGATATTAGGTTTAAATGTAAATGGTCACAAGGCATACATAATCAAGCCGTCTTGGTCAAGGTGTGCTCCAACCTATCAGTCTCTCTGCCAGCAAATGAAATAATTTTTGAGGGACCCTTCATTCTCTGTGTCTCTTTCTGTGTGTCTCTGTCTCTCTTTCTCTGTGAACAGAACTACTTTGAGAATTTTTTTTTCCAGGCTCTTGTCTCAAAGAATTATGAGAAATATTTATAACACTATGTGAATAAATGTGTTCATTCTGATCTTATTTATTAGAATTATAAAATAGATTACCCCCAAATCCAAAAAGAGGAGTTTAAGGATTAAAAATCAAATGTATAAAAAAAGTTTAGGTTGAATTATTAATAAAAAAGAATATCTTAGAGTAACTAATAGAAAATATGCAAATGCATATGAAATGACATGGGGAGTTATCTGTCATATTGTTTATTGAAATGAAATTTTAAAATGAATAATTAATATTTATAATATAACCTCAACCTAATTAAAGTTAAATTTTTATTTAATACATTAAAACATTTATGTTAAAAAGGTAAACCATGGCTAGACATGTAGTTCAATCAATAAAGTGCTGACCCCACTAGCATGAGGGCCCAAGTTCAATCCACAATTCCCATGTCAAAATGACAGGTATGGACAGTAACACTTGTAAGCCCTTCACTGGGGAGGCAGAGATAACAGGATCCCAGAGGCTTGCTTCCAGACAGACTCACCTAGTTGACGAGCTCCAAGTTCAGTGAGAGACCATGTCTCAAAGAGGATGAGCATTGTTCATGAGGGTGAAACCTGCAGTTGTACTGGCTACATGTGTGCACACACAACCAAACTCAGTCACACACACACACACACACACACACACACACACACACCACA
Organism: Microtus ochrogaster; assembly: GCF_000317375.1. NCBI lineage: Eukaryota > Metazoa > Chordata > Mammalia > Rodentia > Cricetidae > Microtus > Microtus ochrogaster. Next base: position 9,423,697 of record NC_022025.1, on the reverse strand, counting down.
AATAAAAAGTGTTGAAGTCATAACCTTTGCAGCTAAATGGATATAATTGGAGATCATCAATATAAATGAAATAAGCCCATCAAAGAAAGGTAAATACTATATTATCTCACCCACATGTGGAATATTAAGAAGGTGTTATCATAGAAATTGAGGGGAAAATGGTTGTGTATTAGTCAGTGTCCTACTTCTGTGAAGAGACACCATGACCATGGCAACTCTTATAAAGGAAAACATTTAATTAGGACTGGTTTACAAGTTCAGAGATTCAGTCCATTGTCATAATGGCAGGAAGCATGGTGGCATGCAGGCAGACATAGTGCTGGAGGGGTAGCTGAGAGTTCTACATCTGGATTCATAGGCAGCAGGAAGAAAAAAACACTTGGGCCTTTGAAACCTCAAAGCCCACCCCCAGTGACATGCTTCTTCCCATAAGGCCACACCTACTCAAACAAGACCACACCTCCTAATCCCTCTCAAGTAGTGCCATTCCCTGATGGCCAAACATTCAAATATATGGAGGCCTTTGGGGCCCATTCTTAGTCAAACAGGCACAGGTGATTACCAGAAGCTAAGGAGTGAGGACAAAGAGGATGTTGGTCAAAGGGGATGTGTCACAAAACACAGGAATAAGAGGTCTGGCTCATTAGCCCACAATAAACTAATTATAGATGATGATAATACACTGTATATTTCAAAAACGATAAGAAAAAAGTTTAAATGTCACAATAAAATGAGACATATATTTTAACAATGATGACCCTGTTTTCTTGTAGAGAGTAACCAAAGTATATGTCGAAAATGTATCAGTCATAATGGGTGAGAAACTAAAGGAAATGTCTGTTATTTTTACATAAATTTGCATGTATTAAATATATTAAATGAATAAGCAATACCCATATATGCATATATGTGCTTTCTAAGATTATTCAACAGTTATATAGAAATAGATAAAAAAGTAAGGAGGCAGTACATTTATATCTTTCAACTATATGAACTAGTGATTTGTATTGTTTTATATGGCAGTCAGCTAATTAAAAACCTTAAATTAGTAATAGTTTTAATGAATCTTAAAACACAGAAGGTTAAAACAGAAGGCCTCAAATTGTTATGAAGTCTTTTAATACATGATAGCAATTTAATATTATATGGAAAATGATCCTTGTAATTATACCATATATATGTGATGTGGCTTTCTTAATCTTTTGGACAACTGTAGAGTACTAAAATATGAATAATTTTATTTATGCCTTAAATACAGAATGATCAACAAATATTTTTGGAGCTTTTCAGACACCAAAGATTTAGCAAACAAAGAAAAATCCCTGTTTTACAAAGTTCTCAGTCTATCAGAAAATACCAATAGCAACAACGAATTCTAAACAAGAGTAATTTCACAGTGCACTAAAAATGATATGTGTTACAGAGAAAAAATGAGCAAAGAGGACTAAATAAGTTATATTATGAGAAAGGACAGTGTATTTTTCAATTCCACTATACTTCATTATTTACTAGGTCTCATTGTTCATCTGCTCTGTGACCAGGGACTATCATTAATGTCCCTCTTCAATCAGACTTTCTTATCCTTTCTGTTTAAGTTAGTAAAAAAATTAACAGCAGGAGATTAGGGGTGAGTGTTATGCCTGTTGAGGCCCGAAGAAGGTATCAGAGTCCTCTGTAACTGGAATTACCGGCAGCTGTGTGACAACTGACATGGGTGGTGGGAACCAGATTGGGTCATCTGGAAAACCAGTATGCACTCAACTGAGATCTCTCCAAAACCAATCATAATTTCAATTCTGTCATATTTGTTGCTAAGGAAGATGCCCTCTAAGTTGGGTTTGGAGTAGTTGCTTTCTTACTCGGTTTGTATGAAGAGAATCTCTTTGTATGGTATTAAAATAGGACTCTGTGGCCATTGAGATGGCACAATGGTTAACAAAAGTATATGCTCAACTATGTTCATAGCAGCATTGTTTGTAATAGCCAGAACCTGGAAACAACCTAGATGCCCTTCAATGGAAGAATGGATGAAGAAAGTATGGAATATATAGAGTATTACTCAGCAGTAAAAAACAAGGAATTCTTGAAGTTTGCGTACAAATGGATGGAAATAGAAAACACTATCCTGAGTGAGGTAAGCCAGACCCAAAAAGAGGAACATGGGATGTACTCACTCATATTTGGTTTCTAGCCATAAATAAAGGACAGTGAGCTTATAATTCGTGATCCCAGAGAAGCTAAATTAGAAGGTGAATCCAAAGACAAACATATAGGCATCCTTCTGAATATTAACCTTCATCAGGCGATGAAAGGAGACAGAGACCCACATTGGAGCACCGGACAGAAATCTCAAGTCCAAATCAGGAGCAGAAGGAGGGGGAGCACGAGCAAGGAACTCAGGACCGCGTGGGGTACACCCACACACTGAGACAATGGGGATGATCTTTCGGGAATTCACCAAGACCAGCTAGCCTGGGTCTGAAAAAGCATGGGATAAAACCGGACTTACATAGCGGACAATGAGGACTACTGAGAACTCAAGAACAATGGCAATGGGTTTTTGATTCTACTGCACATACTGGCTTTGGGGGAGCCTAGGCAGTTTGGTGCTCCACTTACTAAACCTGGATGGAGGTGGGTGGTCCTTGGACTTCCCACAGGTCAGGGAACCCTGATTGCTCTTCAAGCTGATGAGGGAGAGGGACTTGATCGGAGGAGGAGGAGGGAAATGGGAGGCGGTGACGGGGAGGAGGCAGAAATCCTTAATAAATAAATAAATTCACTGTAGAAGCTTTAATAAAAAAAATAATAATAATAAAAAAGTGCTCTACAAACAAGCTCGATGACCTGAATTCAATCCTTATCACCCACTGTAGAAGGAGAGAGCTAAGTCTCAAGAGTTTTCATCTCTTTCTGGCATGGTGGCACATGACTTCAATCCATCAAAGCAGTTGGATCTTTGTGAGTTCAAGGCCAGTCTGAACCACACGTGAACCACACAGCAAGTTCCAAGACAGACAGTCTGATCTCAAAATAGAGAAATACTGTGTCAAGATAGATAGATAGATAGATAGATAGATAGATAGATAGATAGATAGATAGATAGATAGATAGATAGATAGATAGATAGATTCCTCTGACCTCTGCAGGTACAACATGGCCTGCAGACCTGAGTTGAGTTCTCTCTCTCTCTCTCTCTCTCTCTCTCTCTCTCTCTCTCTCTCTCACACACACACACACACACGCATTTAATTTTTTTCCTGTGGGCTATCAATTATCTTCTACCAAGATGCTAGCAAATACAGACAGTCTGACTACTTCTTTATATTTATGGTTGTGAGCCTAGCCTTTTAACGGCTGAGCCATCTCTCCAGCCCCTGACTACTTCTTTAAAGATTTCTTTTTGCTATTTATTTGTAGATATATGTGTCTTTCTGTCTGGATGCCACATGTATGTGGGTACCCATTAATGCCAGAACAGGGTGTCAGATCTCCTGGAGACGGAATTATAGCCATGTGTAAGCTCTCTCAGAGGGGCACTAGAATCTGCACTGTGGTCCCCTAGAACAGAAACGGGCTTTTGAACCACCTTGAAAACCTTACAGAGAAGAAAGAAGATAATATTGGTGGGTGGACACGGTCTACAAGGAATATGAAATTATAGATATTTTTGGAAAGTGTGTTCTGTACAGTTTAGCACACTTGCTATGATCAGAGACAAAAGGATACTCACCTGTTTAAGTGACACTAAACAGATAAGCTTGGCTGAAGGGAAATGTGAATAAGCTAGGAAGAGGAGAGTCAACTTTATTGACAGCAATCTACAAGTCATTGCTAGACTTTTGTTGTACAAGTTATGATATATGAGCGTATCGGAAAGCTAAAATTTGGTGGTGAAATATTTCGCACGAGTAACTACTGAGCTGAAGTAGACCCTACAGGCAAATGGAAAATATCAGTGGTAGTTATATTGCATTGATTCAAGACAGAGATTGTGGCTTGGACCAAAACGGTTATTGAAGAGGTGAGAAGCCGCACCAACAATAGTTACCTGAGGAATGGGCAGAACATGTGAAAACTGATGAAAATCTACGCATGATGACTGCTCTAGTTTGAGCTGAGATCACACTTGAGTTATTCTCAAGGTAAATACACTGCTTCTCATACACACCTTAGTTGTGGAGTTAGAGGGATTTCATGTACCCTCTGCTTCTTGTAAAGTGCTTATGTTTTTATTGTGTTTTACGATGATGAAAATTATGAAGATTGAAGTTAATTCATGGAAATTAAATAGCAAAAATGTTTGCTGTTTCCTGTTGCAGTCACTTTTAAGGTACAAAAAGGTTTTACACGTTATTTTCATCACACAGTGCAAGAAGATGTGTAAACCAAAAATGAATGTTTGGTGCTGACAACAGTGTCTTCAGAATCATTCATCCACAGAAAATAGTAGAAGCATTTTCTAGGATGGGCAACGACTCTGAAGACCCAAACATCCATCAAGGATACTTTCTTTTTTAGTTTCAGGAAAAAAATACTATGTGTGGTTAGGTCACTGACGTCAAAGACTTGATGTGTCTCACGAGAACAGATGCAAGTTTTCAAATATTTCAAAATTCAAACAGATTGTTTTCTTAGAAGTGTGTCAGATTACAATAATTAGAATCTGATGTTGCTAACAAATCTGAAAATGTGGCTGTAAATGATCCTACAACTTGCATAACATAAAAATGAAAGCTACCAATGAATTATGAAGACATCACTTAAGGTTCCATTTTTAAAACTTAACTGAACTTATAAGGGCAATTACATTAAATATTTATGCAGAGCCAATTTTTGTAAGTTTAAAATCCGTGATCTCCACACACTGAGTCATTAAGGCAAAATCATGAAAATAATTTTGAGTTTAATACCTCCTCATGAATGTTTTGCTGTTTTAATTTCTCTGTGAATACTATTGATTTAGAGAAAGATTTAATGGCAGATAATTGAAAAACGAATGTCTCCTAATAAGTCTTCCTATTTCACATATGGAAGTAATAACTCATCAGATAGAGGAGTGTCCCGAAATCTGACAATCTGAGTCCTATCACAGGGCTTCATAGAGTTGAAGCAGGCAAAGACTCCTATAGCAAGCCCAACATGTCTTGTGACTTCCACGAGTGTACTGCACTGTGCGTGCACACACACACACACACACAGACACTACCACAAAATGTACATACAAATAGATATGAATGAATGAAATTACATTTCAATGTAATTTGTCTTAACTAGCAACATTTTATTTTATTTTATTTCATTTATTTATTTATTTATTTTTGCTTTTTCCAGACAGGGTTTCTAGGTGGCTTTGGAGCTTACCTTGGAACTAGCTCTGTTGATCAAGCTGGTCTCGAACTCACAGAGGTCCGCCTGCCTCTGCCTCCCGAGTGCTGGGATTAAAGGCGTGTGCCACCACCGCCCGGCAATTAGCAACATTTTAAAAACTACATATTGGCTTCTTTAAGACAAAGGTTTTAACACACAAGTTGGACTCGCAGTTCTCAAACTTTTCTCATTCATTTTGTTCAATGTGTTAATTTGCATTGGGAAACCTACCTACCTTGACTGTATCTTTAAGGTATGTGAACAATGAGATTTAAGATGATCCATGATGTTAAGACTTCAATAGTTCAGAGTTTTAACATAGTAATCAGTGGAGTTTCCTCTGGACATGACAGCATCCAAATTAATAATTTAAAAAAAATCTTGTTTTCAATTTTAAAACCACCCTTATGCCTGCAATCTTCTTTCTACCTTCTAGATCTCTCTTTAACACATGTTCTCTGTTTTTGTGTTTATTACAATTTGTATTTCAATAGCCATCAGTATCTCCTTTTTACAGTCAAGGCTGAGTTGCACTGAGTGAGTATTTCCGGAATACAAATCTCATCTGTGTTCTTGTCTAAACTCCCCGGGGCTCCAAGTTGCTCCAAGACCAATGGCCTTAGTAGATCCTTCATAGATGAAGGCATTTTAATTCTGATTTGCTCCTCATCTTCTGCCCCGTGTTTCCCTGAACATTTTCTGAAGAAATGACATTCTTAACTAGTTTGCCTTGAATCCTTGCATATTCTCCATCCAATTTTAATTTCTAAGATGCATCCTTCATCCTCTGCTCTCAACCCTTCTACCTTTCTTTATATTCCCCTAACACACCACAGAACTCCAAGGCATTTCTTGCTACTTTTATTTGTTTTCCCCAAACTAATTAAAAATATCAATGTCCTTTATAATGCCTTCCTTAAATTTTGCCGTTGCCCCCACAGAAATTGAATTGAATAAAAGATTTAACCCAACAAAATCTTTTATGGAACATTTACTTTCTTTGAAGTCACAAGTATTTTGACTAGAACAATAGAAAATGTGTAACACTCAAATACTAATTGCAGACTGTATTCTGCAGATCTGTACTGTATTAATACAATAATCCTAATTCAAAATCCACAGAGGTTAATTTTTTTTTAACCAGCCCATTTTACCTCTCCTATGATTCAACTTCCTTACCTTCTTTAGTCACGTGACCTCAGGATTTCCCAGATATCTCAGTTTTTGAGTTTTGGATCCTTTTTTTACATTTATTTTGGTTCTTAATTGTTTTTGTAACTCTGTAACCTATAACGTATTTGGGTCTTGTTAAACAATACTCATGGAGATTAGTTGTCTGAACACTCTGTCTGAAATAGCAGCTATTTTTCTTTCTTTCTTTGTTTGGTTTTTTGAGAAATGGTTTCTCTGTGTAACAGCCCTGACTATTCTGGACCTCGCTCTGTAGGCCAGGCTGGCTTCGAACTCACAGAGTTCACAGCTCACTTGCTCCCCACAAGTGCTGGAATTAAAGGCGTGTGCCACCACACCCAGCAGTAGCAGGCTCATTTTATAAGTCGATGCTCTATTATATCTCTTTGATGACGGTACTTCTTTCGTGTTGCTGGGAAACAAAGTCACTTCTTGGCACTACTGGCACAACTAGACAGTGCTCCATGACTGAGCTATACTCCTGGCCCAATATTTTTCATACAGTGCTTTGCTAGAGACGGAACACCTGGAGAGAGACTGGCTTATCATAAACAGGCGCTGAACTTTCAGTGTAATTAAGACCTTTTTTTTTTTTTTTTTTTTTTGATTTTTCGAGACAGGGTTTCTCCGTAGTTTTTGGTTCCTGTCCTGGCACTAGCTCTTGTAGACCAGGCTGGCCTCGATCTCACAGAGATCCGCCTGCCTCTGCCTCCCGAGTGCTGGGATTAAGGGCGTGCGCCACCACCGCCCGGCTTAATTAAGACCTTTTTAATAACACTGGCCACTCTCAGTGGACGAAGCTAGGTTAGGAGAGCTAACAGCAACCTGAAGGAAAAGAAATTCATTACACTTATATCCTTTAGAAGGAAGAGGGTCTGAGCTTAGTGGGGAATGGTGTCTGAACTGTCGGGAAGGGGAGGCAAGGGCTCTGAGTTTAGCAGTTTAGTGAATACCAGATCTGATGAGAAGTTCTAACTCGGGAAATGAAACTATTGCCCCATCCTCCTTGCCTTGAGGGTGTTCCATACTATGGGCTCAGCAGTTGGAGAAGGCACTAGAGATGTAAGGAGGGGGTGACCCTACTGTGTCAGCATCCGTGATCTAACAATTTTCACCAACAATGCATTTGCAAATGTGTGTATTTGCAAATCCTCATTAGAATAGAAGTCAAGGGACCCTTAGGAACACATTCAGGTTCCAAAATAATATTCAATAAATATTTCTAAAAAGGGAGAAATACTGAGTGAAAACAATGAAAAAAAAACCAGTTTATTCCGTGTTTTAAATCAATTGATTAACTCACTTTTGTTGCAACAAACTCAGTAGAATTTGATAGACCATTGTGTTTTTTTTAATCAATCTGTTCTCTCAGATGGATTAAATGCAGAGTTGGTGGTACCACATAAATCACCTTGTTGGATTATATTTTATTACATTTATTTGTTCATTTATTTATTTGTATGTATATGTAAAGGCCAGAGGACAGCTATGTAATTAAGTCTGCTGGTAATCCCATTCTGCCACGTGGAACCTGAGGATTGAACTCAGGTCTTCAGGCTTGGTCATAAGCACCTGACCCTGCTTCATCAACTCTCTGGCTCTGGAGTTTTATTTTAATATATTGTTAATACACTAAAATTTTTCTTCTGTAAAATTAGAATAATGGTCACAGATTACAGACACAGGATGTTTATTAAGGTTTTAGATAGTTCCTCCCAGTGTTTATGTTTTAACCAAGTTGTCTTTGAGATATTTATTACATAAATATTTGTTGTGGATTGACCATTGCAAGGGCTGGGGGACAAAGCAGGGACCCAGCTGGGTAAATAATGACATTTTATTTACTCTGTTCTCTTGGTGGCTCCAATGCCCGAATGTGGCTCACGCAGAAGGTTCTGGACAGACTTTTAAACAGGAGTGACAATTCATTTTTCTTTCGCTTCGTGGGTGGGAGTTGAGCACAGAATTACAGATGGCTACTTCTCTCACCATGTGGGGAAGCCCATCTGTGGTCAAAGATGATAAACGTGACTCCAAGAGCAGAATAGAATTTGTGATAGACAGTGTCCTACAGGCAATGGCTGTGTGACCTGACATAGGGCCTGCCCTGTCTGAGCTTTGGACGCTATGTTCTTCGGCCTTGTGTACTATCACAATGTCTACTGCAAGATGGATTTCTGTCTGCAATGAAAAATGTTTTGACCCAGATAAAAAATTCTTCATGATAGACTGACTTTTTTTAAAAAAAAAAAAAAGTGTACACAAACCCTATAATATTTTACTGTGCTTCAATACATTAAACAGATATATTTAAAAATAGAAGAAATCATGAGGTAATTTTAGGGATAGAGCATGAAAATATCAGGGAAAAATTGAACTGAATAAGTCACGCAGTATATAAAGATTTTTGGTAGTTTGTGATAATATTTTATTATTTGCTATTCGCTTCTTTTGTGGTGCTGAGGATTGTACACATGAGAGAAGCATTCTACACTGAGCTACATCCATAGGCCTGGGATGTTTTTGAGGTAAGGTTACGGTACGGTGTTGTTCTGCCTAGACTTGAAATTACTTTGTAGCCCAGGCTGGCCTCAAACTCACAACCTTCTGCCTTTGGAGTGCTTGTCTTACAGCTATGCAGCACTATTCCTGGTGTTGTATTTTATAATCCGACAAGAAATACAGAACTAATTAAAGATTAAAGATAATAAAGAGAATAATCTTTTATTATTATTTTAAAGCAAGGGAGTCAAAAGCACATTGAGAATACCAAGATGTAGGAAATTATGACTGCATGGTTTAGCTGAATTATCTCCAAACAGTGACTATAATGGCTACTTCATGTTGACTCTTTCTAAGTTGCTCTAAGTTTCTACATAAAAGAAAATTGCAAAGAGTCAAGATACATTTTTAACTCTGAGTCACGAGCTTTTCAGTTATTCTAAATATCCCTCAACCTATAAGAATGAGTTGCATGACATAGAAGGTTGATTGTCAAATGTAAAGGAAAAGAACTTTGTAAATGAGAAAGGAAACAAAATTGGGGTGACACACCAATTACCTTGTGAAGAAAGGAAACAAAATTGGGGTGACACACCAATTACCTTGTGTAGCAACATGTTTCGGTTGGGCACAAAATGGGTTTCATCAAAACTGCCATGTATAGAAGATTTGTATGAGACATTAGGTTTAATATTGACTCTGGCCATAAATTAACTTTACATAATGTCTCTGAATTTCTATTGCTGCAATGAAACACAATGACCAAATCAAGTCATAGAGAAAGGGGTTTATTTGGTTTATACTTCCTTATCATTGTTCATCATCAAAAGTCAGGACAGTAACTCAAAACAGGGCAGGACCCTGGAGACAGGAGCTGATGCGGAGAACATAGAGGGCTATTGCTTACAGACTTGCTCCTCATAGGTTGCTCCGTCTGCTTTCTTATAGGATATCACCTGCCCAGGGATGGCACCACCCACAATGGACTGGGTGCTCCCTCACTATTCCAGATCTTATTATTATGATTATGAAGGCATTTTCTCAATTTAGGTTCCCTCCATTCAGATAACTTTTGCTGTGTCAAGTTGACATAAAATATCCAACACATTTAGGCTTCTCTAAGAAAGCAGACCTAGCAAGTCTATGAGGAGCAAGACATTACTTAACCTAGTTGCTGATTACACATTGCCGGAATTTCCCTGCACCAAGCAATGTCACTGTTTCAGTGAACAAGATTCCCAAGTCATTCTGGTCTGGGTTGAGATGATAGCTTTTTTTCTACAAGTTTTAGGACTTAGGGCAAATTATTTGCTAGGTATTTTCTTAAATGATGTGCCTTAATAATGTATGGCACATATAGTTTTGTGAAGTTGAATAGTGACAGATTTTGTACATGGTGGTCCCTCAGTACCTCACCACCATCCTTAGCCTTAATTTATTGTCGTAACTACATGTTGGGGTGACATCTGTTGGGGCCCAGCCTTGACGGAGTTTGCACATTCAGGGTAGAGGGGTAGGGACATGTGGATTTGGAAAATTAGGTAGGAGCAACAGAGATGCAAAAGAAATACAGAGACACAGGATAGAACCGGGAGGGCTATCCAGTGAATGCTGAATACATTTATTTTCCATATGCTTATATATCCCAATCCAAAAACGGGAGGATGGAGGCAAACAACTACTTCAACACGGCACAAAGAACAAACAGAACAATTACTTGCTGCAATACTTGAAATATCAAGCAACTATATCCTATGGTTAAATATCCTGTTGTTTAAGCAGGACATGTAATAACCACAGCTACTGTAGGCAGCTACTCTATGGGTCAAACCTCCTATTTTAACCTTGAAGGAGCAGGAAAAGGTTTGAATTTTCCAACCTTTGGTCAAAGTGAGGCAGATCCACCTGTTTGGACCATTTTAATACCCAAAACACCAAGTAACATACCTGACTTCAGGATATCTTGCAGCCACTCCTTATGTCAGACCTCTGGTCAATAACGTTGGAAGAGCAAGAACAGGCTTAATCTCTCTGACAGTCAGCTAAGGTGGAGTGGATCCACTTCTGTGGGCCCCCACAACTTATGAGAATTTAGTTCAGAAACATACAAGGGGAACTGTTAAGCAAAGTCCCAGTGATCAATAGCAATAGAATTGGGGCTAATCTATTTCAGAATTTTTTGTTTTTCCTTTTTTTTTTTCTAGCAGGGGTTCTTGATATAATATCTCTAATTGTTCTGAAATTCACTTTGTAGACCAAATTGGCCTCAAATTTATAGAGATTTGCCTGCTTCTGTCTCTGAAGTGCTTAGATTAAAGGCATGGGCCACTACTGCCCAGCTTCCTTTTAGAAATTCTTATATGAACAATTAATTAGTTTATGCCAAATAGAAAAAAGAGGTAACATTATTATCAGAGCTGCTTTTGGAATATAGGTTACTGGGGCTTCCAAAGTGCCATGTAGTTCTAGAAGCAATGCGAGGAATTTATTATGATTGCAGTAATAATTAGCATAAATAAATCTGAAATTCTCAACCATGAAGCCTATGATGGAGTTATCTGGAGCCACAAAGCTAAAAAGTCATGATCTGAAATGGACGTAGGTGAGCTGAATGAAGCCTCCCTTCTCCCTGCTTCCCGACTGTGGACTCAAGCTGACCTCCTGTCTCCCAGCCTTGCCTTCCCAACAAGGATGAACTTCTACCATAAACCAAGCTTAAGTACTTACTCTCTCCTTGAGTGGCTGTTGCCACAAGAACAAGGGAAGCAAGGAACATTATTAACAATGAATATGTTGGAGTCGGCACACTTGAATGACTATTATTTTTTAATGTACTTTAATGGCACTGTCATCTTTCCTATTCAAGTCAAAAGAAGTATTTAACCAAATGTGACCTTAAGTCTCACTTTAACGTATGGAAAGGGGGCTTTATTTTTTTCCTTCTCTTTCGGCACATATTGGCTTTATCTATGACAAAGCAAATGTTGATAGAGTGGCTCAGAGTATTTATAAGTTGTCCATCGAGTGAGCAGTATGGATTGTTTGATGGTACATGGGCATCATGGCATCGCTGAAGAAACAGAACTAGATACCAGATATTTTTTTTTGAGTCTCACTTCTGATTGTTTTCCAAAAACAAACAAAAAAAAAAAACCAAAAAACAAAAATGTAATCTGAGTCTTCTGTTGATGGTAGTGTATAAAATAGTCTTCCAATATTTCAAAGGACAGATGAGACCTCAGGCAGGGCGGTCTCCCCGCGATGGGAACGGCACAAGAACTCCTATATCATCCACCCCAAGAGCATTCAGTCACCTCGGGGATGGCACAGAGCTTGTTCTTCTTCTCCTTGGAGGCAGGCTAATGTGAGAGCGGTTGACAGTACCAAACTGTGAGAACAGTATCCAAAATTAGAACCTGTTTGAAACAACCTCCCGCGGCCAGAAATGTCCTTGAGCCAATTATGTAACCAGGTTCTCCACTCACACCATAGGAAGCGATTCTTAATTGGCCATTTGTCAGTATACTCTACCGATGCTATGTTTAAACTGTTTCCAAAAGGAAGGCCAGTGCCATCGTTTCAACAGCACACACTATCATGCAGGGTCTGCTGGATAGGAGTCGGGAGACAGGTTTAACAGTATATATCCTTGAGATAAAAACAGGAGAAGGCCTGCTTGCACATGTGTGTGCACTTCACATACTCAAAATGTATCCACGAGTTCTTGAAATTATCAAATTTCTCTTAATCCATGAGTTCATGGAGACGCTACCATGAAAACATTTGGGTTTTTCTTTTCTCAAACGAGAATGGATTATTTAAGGGGACGGCTATCACACGGAAAAGAGGAGACCGTGGATTAGAATCAGAGCTAGGGAGAAAATGGAGAGAACGCAGACCCCTAGAGTGAAAGAATATGAATAGGTTGCACCTGGTTTTGAGAAGTTGGCGCCAACGAGAGGGCAGAGGGTACAGGCGTCACCGCTGCCAGTCTTCTGGCGCCGCGATGCGCTGTGACTCCTCATGAAGTGTCACCTTCTCACGTATCACAAAGACTTTATTCCTGATGTCAAGACCAGTAAAGAGGAATGATCAGGGCCCAGTACCACAGGTAACTCACATTGGTTATTATTCTTATTCATTTTAAATATTTATATGGTCTAGAATAGAAAGTCCCGTGTGACACATAATAATATCAGTTTCACCTGCCAAGTTGAACGTGAAGAAAAAAATGTATTTTAAACAAGTGTGTTTAAAATAGGCAGTGATGTTTTAAATGTTCTCAGCAGCTCTCAGAATTGTCTTTGCTGTGGAATTTACAGGTCTTGTAGCTCTTGTAACATTATGATGGCCTGTCCTTATTCCACTTTCTCCTCAGGTTGAGAGGAAATTTTTACTCTTCTCTCTCAACCGCAGATATTTCCTTTGCTTCTGGCTATTTTGTGAATTCTTCATCTTCATAACACACACACACACAGCTGCTTTTAAATTTATTTATTTATTTTTACAATCGAGGCCCAGCGCTACAGTCTAAAAATGGAAACCATGAGGCATGATTGATCACTAAAACCATTTCCATTACCGGAAATCCTCCATTTATTATATTAGTATAACTGAGGCACCCACCAAAGGAGCAGCCATTCTAGCCACAGCAGGATATATGAAGGACTTTCCTCTAGCTCTTCAAAAGATTTATGTGTGTGTCAGGTCAATGTCATGGGAAAACACTAGTGCAAAGTCTCCACTTTACAGGTAGACTGATAGAAAGAAGCATTTCAGTGTGATTGAAGTGTTCGGTGGCATGCGGTCAAACCAGTCGTCAGTGGAGCCCTTGTTGCTCTGTTCAAAGTCTAGGTGATGGTTTACTTATAGGTTTGCTTATTCAGAGACCCCCCCCACACACACCTTGTTAGTCTTACAGAAAACATACCCCACCCTTGGGCTCTGATGAGAATAGCTGGGCCATGCTTTTCCCGCTTGCTCTAAGGGAAGTCTTTGTTGTGCTGGCTTCTGAATTTCGCACATGAAAGTTTACATCTACAGACTTTTCTTTTGTTCCCTTTGTTCACATCTCATGCAGTTCAAAGCTGAGCTTAAATATGCTTGCAGATTTTCTTAGCTCTTTTTTCTCATCTCTGTAAGAGAATACAGAGAGAAGCAACTTAAGAGACAAAGGGTTGGCTTGGGCTCATGGTTTCTAGAAGTCATCATCATAATGGAGAAGGCAGGAGCTTGTAGCATGGATTGGATAAACTTTCTAGTCGGTGCTTGTAGCACCTGGTGTGAAAGAAGAGTAAACACAACCAGGAAAGCCATCCACTTACGCCAGCTAGACACCATGTCCCAAAGCCTCCCCGTTCTCTCAGAGGTTCCACGGCTAAGGATCAGGTACTCAAAACCACGACTCCTTGGGATGCTTAAGTCATGTACAAAGGAATTGTTTGGGTTTTCTTTCTACTTACTTTTTCAACATTGTTCACCTTCTAATCATTTTACAGATTACATTAAGTGCCCTTCTTGACCTCAGAGGCATACACTACTTACTAGAGCCATGCTGGAGAGGCAGCTAACCAATAGAAAGCAGGGCCTTGTTGCTTCTGCAAGGTAAATCTGGTATTATAGGGGAAGTTTCTCGTGGGTTGATAAGTTTTTTCTCATCAGGAATAAAAATGCATGCCTTGTTAAGAACAGAGATTCAAATTAGTCAAAACCAAAGAGAAGTTGTTCCGTAGCCCATGTCTGTCTTGGTCCCAGAACGTTAAGGACTCAGCTCTTCCTGCCTGGTAACTCCTTTCAACAAGTAGAGTGGCCTTTGGTTGGTTTTCAGATCTGGATGTGTGCTTGCAGCAGGTGCTGGGTGGCTCGCAGCACCTGTTTTTGTTTGACTTTTGCTGTGTTGGAGACTGAGTCCAAGATCTTTTACACAGTAGGTGGGTGTTCAAACACCAGGCTGTATCTCTAGCCTGCTCATAGCACCTAACTCTGCCCAGTGTGAACCTAGTATCTCCATTCTACAAGGAAATTGCAACGCAGTCGATCACAAGGCTCTAACTGACATTCATACAAAATTACTTTCAATCCCCAAATATATTATGCCTTCCCCCAGACGCCACATACACCTTTGTTTATAGAGCTACAGAATAGGAACAGCAGACTAGAAAACTGCCACCTTTACCTCCCAGCATTTTATGATCACTAACTTCATGTTCCCAGAGAATATATAATAGAGGGATTCCTACATATTTCCATAGAAATCATACATGGATTGCAGTATGTTTATATGAAAGTGGTGTTACTCTTGAACTTGAATTCATATTATGACCTTCGCATACTTTTCCTCGGGGTGGAAATTTCTCATGCTTGATCACAGTCCAGAGATAATTTTGCTCTGCAATCATACACACTGTATTTTTGTTCATCTGGATGTCTTGCATGTGAGAAGCTGGGGGAGGGGTGAAGAACCACACACAGTTGAAGCAGTCCGTGTGTCTGGTCTTTCCCGGGGCGTACTCTCCTGAGAGCAACCATTTGAAATATGCTTTAGAAATTGCATTCTTAATGGAATATATGTAGTATGAGGTCAGAAAAAATTCTTTGGTTGTTTCTTTGAAGTCTAATGTTTTAAAAAATAATGCCAGTTCTGATGATTTAGGAATCATTCAAAATTACATAACTGTGGTTTAGTTTTGCTTTTTAACCTAGAGGTGTATTCTTTTTGTTCCTTGCCTTTTGAAAAACACCAGAGAAGAATTGCTCCAAGACAGCTCTCTCCTCCCCGCCCCCTTTAGTTTTTTCTTCCCAGCAAAACGTGCTCACATGTGTGCAGAGCCAAGGCAGTCGGAGACACCAAGTGCAGCCCAGGACAGGAAACCTGTGTAGGTCGCTCTGTCACTCATGGCTCTTAGCTCCACAACTGGGGACTCAGTAAACAAAAAAAGACAAGAAAAAGAATATCTCTTTCCTTTCTCCAAACACTCACTCTTCCTGAAGCTCCTTGGCTGATTGACACAGAGGAGAAAAAAGAAAAACAGCTCAACACCTTCACCCAACAAAGACTGTAAAACACCCCCCAGAATATCTAGAAAGACTTCTCAATGGAAGGAAATGCTTTGAGAGTCAGCCAGAGAAAATTCTACACCCAAGTTTACTCTTCATGTCGTTACCTCAATGCTGTTTGGTAGAGATTTTTATTTCCTCTTTAGAGATGGAGAAATTGAGGCTGTGAACAATTCAATAAATCCATACAATTGCCAGGGTTTCTGTAGTGGCTGAGCTGTGGACTCACATGCTTCTGAGTTTGGTTCAGAAATTTGAGCTTCTGGTTGCACCCACCAGTTGTTGCCGTGAACTCACACACGCAAAAAGCATGTTTAAGCCCTAAAAGCTGTTATTCTGAGGGTGCATTGCTTCTGTACAGCTGTTAGCTCCAGCCAAAGCAGATTATGACGGGCTCCCTGCTTGCCCTTCCTTTCCTCTGTGACCGAACAGGCTGTGTGCTTGACATCCCAAATGGATTATGTGTGACTAAGTCACTCATGCCCTGACGCTGTCCTACACCTAATCAAATGATTTACTACAGCCCGTGGTGGGGCAACGGTGTAGAATCTGAAAGTTTTCTTTCTTAAGTGCCCTGCCGTCCCTGACTTTTGAGAGCACCTTGGCAGACCACCTTCCCTGGGACCAGACCTGCAGACATACAGATGACACTTCATCACTGCATGTCATTGCTCTCCTTCTCCTCCTAGTCAGTGTTATGTTAGGCATAACAGAAAATGAACAAGGAGTATGATTGTAACCTTGTAGGGGGATTCAAATTGGCATCATACATGAGCAATATAATATTTCCACATTCTTTTCATGTGGCACTTAATATTTTAATTCTTCTTTAAACCTCCAGTAAACAGCTTCAGAAGCATATAGAAATAGATTTGTGCATCTCAGTAACCCTAATGCCTCCAACACACCCTCCTTCCATGGAGGCACAGAATCTAAGGTTGTGGGCCCACCTTCCAAAGTAGTAGTAACCAGTAAAAAGCTGAAATAACTCAAAAGCCTTCATGGATTTTATTTAGGATTCTGAGATACTGTATCCACTGGTATAGAAAGAAGACCAAATTACATATGAATTCTGTGACTTTAACTATCTTGAATATAATTTAAGCCTAACATAATTTCCATATGAGCAGTCCTCTGGCTTGGATTCCTCATGGCTAATCTACATGGTTATGCCATGTGGTTGGGAACAGGAAACACCTGTCTCCTGCTGGCTCGCACTCACTTAACACGATTCCTGGCGCAAGGTCTTTTCAGTCCCAGTCCAAATCACCTGAGGTCATCGCAATATGGACTATTTCAGCACGTGTCACTAACCGTCGGCGTCTAACGATTCTCAAGCACTTTGTGGGTCTGAGTCATTATATGGTCACCGGAGGATTCCAGGGTATTGTCCTGAGGTCCTCTGAAAGAGATCATTTGCAAATTTCAGATTCATTGGGATTTCACTGCATAAAATACCTGATTTTTGCATTTTATAGTCATGGAGAGAATATATCTCACCTTGCAAAGTGGAACGTGCATTTCCAGTTCTTTGTTTGTAAAAAGCACAATAAATAAAATCGATCATAACGGTTTTAAATGTCAGTACGACATATTTGCCTTCGAGTTTTGGGTTTCTTTTTCTACCTTTTATAGTACTAGAGAACAGAATCCCCATATTTAATATCTACTCAGGTTCTCATCTTCGATTTTGTAGTATGAAGCTTGACAGGTATCACCAATGGAGGTACACTAACTATTGCAGCCTTAGGAAGGAGGCTTCAGACTTATTTCTTTCTATTCTTTTCATTGTCATAATTTCCTAATTGACAGCTTGCTTCGGTTAATTTGGAAAGCAACGAGTGTATGAATTTGGGCAATTGTCTTTTCATTTTCTCTCAGTTGTGAATATACTTGGTTCTTAAATTTTTTTTTTTTTCTACACACACACCATTAGAAGCTCATGTGGACATTAGAGGCAATTCTCAGGAGTGGTTTCTTTCTTCTCTTATGTGGGTCCCCAGGACTGAACTCAAGGCATCCCAAGCAGGAGCCCAGAGCACCTAGGAACCCAGAAACCCGCTAGAGATGATGGTTTCTTCCGAGACAATCTAAGAAACAAAGCATGGGTGTCTTACTCACCTCTTGTCTACCATATATAGAAAACACCAGCCCAGTTCACCTTGCCAAAGATGATGTCAGCCTTGAAGACAAAAGAAACGCTTTGACTTGATTTCAAAGAAAATCAACTCTGGGATTCTTCTAAGTAAGCTTTTCGTCTATCTGGAGAGAGCACCATGGGGCTGCCTGTTTGCTAGCACATTCCCTATGGGCCTAGACTTTCTGAAATCTGTTCTCAAACAGAAGACGGTCAAAGTCAGTGACTTGTCCGTGGTGACACGGTGTCGTCACTTAAATGAAACCAGCGGCAGTCATCACACAGAATCACTCAGGGCACATTAAACATTCCTTTGGACACCTTTAACATCACTCTATTTTTAAGCGAAATGAATTTTTTTTAAAAAAATCTTAAAAACCCTTGTTAGGCACATAGCTCAGTCAGCAGAGTGCTTGCCCACTGTGCATGAAGGCTTAGCTTAGATCTCAGAACCACACAAAAGGCTGTTGGACGGGCCTGTAATTCTGGCACCCTTGGGGTAGAGGGAGGAGGATTAAAAATTAGAGGCGGGAACTGGAGAGATGGCTCAGTGCTTAAGAGCACTGACTGCTCTTCCAGAGGTCCTGAGTTCAATTCCCAGCAACCACATGGTGGCTCACAACCATCTGTAATGAGATCTGGCGCCCTTTTCTGGTATTCGGGCATACATGGAGGCAGAATGTTGTATACATAATAAATAAATAAATCTTAAAAAATAAAAATTAGAGGCCAGCCTCATCAAATTAGAGTGCATCCCCTGGGGATGCAGGGAGGACGGAGAGAGGAGCGCTGAAAGAGACATCTTAATGGGGTGGGGGAAGGGGCTGCATTTTGGGGTCAGGTAGAAACCTGCCTGGTCCAAGGAAAACTCCACAAATCTACCACGGTGACCCAGCTAAGATTCCTAGCCACAGTGGTTAGGTAGGCTGAACCGACTTTCTCCTGTAATCAGATTGGTGACTACCCTAATTGTCATCATAGAGCGTTTTCGGACACGGACATCACTCGGATACAACTAACCTGGGCTCCTAGGAGCTCACAGACTCTGGACTGACAGCCAGGGAGCCGGTATCGGACCCAAACGGTAACATGTGTGACAGCAGCTTGGTCTGCTTGTGGGACTCTTAGTACTGAAAGCAGGGCCTGGCCCTCAGGCTTTGGCTGAATTCCAGGAACCTCTTCCTCATACTGGGTTGTCTTGCCCAGACTTAACATAAGGGGAGGGGCTCAGTCCTACCTCAACATGTTATGTCATGTTTCGTGGACACCCACTGGAGACCTGCACCTTTCTGACCAGAAACAAGGAGTGCGTTGGGGGGTCAGGAAAACGGAAAGAGGGGATGGAAGGGAATCTGTGGTCAGGATGTAAAATGCCTTTATAATGTTTAGGTGTGTTCCTTGTATCCCTGCTCTCTCCAAGACCTTTATCATGAAGGGATATTGTATTTTGTAGAAAACTTTTTCGGCATCTAATGAGATGATCATGTGGTTTTTATTTTTCAGTTTGTTTATATGGTGGATTATGTTGACAGATTTTCGTGTGTTGAACCATTCCTGCATCTCTGGGATGAAGCCGACTTGATCATGGTGGATGATGGTTTTGATGTGTTCTTGGATTCGATTTGCCAGTATTTTATTTAGTATTTTTGCATCAATGTTCATGAGTGAGATTGGTCTGTAATTCTTCTTAGTAATATTTTTCTGTGGTTTGGGTCAGGATGTAAAATGAATGAATAAATTTAATAATAAAAAAGTAAAATATTAATGAGAGACACTATTTTTTTTGCAAAACTATTTTAGGATTTTGTGTTTTGCAAAGGAAGTATTTTTTAACATTTGTATATTTGGGGCCCAGTTTTGAATTCTGTTTGTTTGTTTGTTTGTTTGAGACAAGGTTTCTTTGTAGCTTTGGAACCTGTCCTGGAACTAGCTCTTGTAGACCAGGCTGGCCTTGAACTCACAGAGATCCGCCTGCCTCTGCCTCCCCGAGTAATGGGATTAAAGGTGTGCACAACTACTCTCCTACTTCCAGTTTTGAATTCTTTAAGCAGCCAGCAATTTCCAGAAACTGCAGTTTAGTTTATACAATGGAGTCAGCACCTGTGTCCTGTGTTGCACTAATATAAATATTTATGGAGTGCTGTCCTTCAAGCCTGTGAGTTTCAGGGATCAAAGTCAGCTCAGACTTGATGGCACATACCCTCAGCTTCCGAGGCATCACACCAGCCCAATTCCTTTAACTTCAAATAAAGATTATATACATATTATTTTTAATGCATTAACACAGTGAATTTGTACACATATGTTGTAATAGGAGCGGCAGGGCTGCGTCCCCAGCACCCCGGGCCGCCTGCTAGCTTATGCCCCGAAATAACAACACATGAATTGTATTCATTTAAACACTGCTTGGCCCTTTAGCTCTAGCCCTTACTGGCTAATTCTGATATCCCGATCAACCCATCTCTAATAATCTGTGAGCAACAGTCTTACCGGGAAGATTCTAGCCTACATCCATCCTGGGTCGGAGCTTCATCACGTGTGTCTGCCTGGGAGAGGAGCATGGCGTCTCTCTGAGTTCACTTCCTCTTCTTCCCAGCATTCTGTTCTGTTTACTCCTCCCACCTATGTTTTAACCTATCAGGGCCAGCCAAGCAGTTTCTTTATTATAATTAACCAATGACCTTCCTCCATCACACATATATGGATGAGGTTTCATGTAGCATCTCCAAATGCACAGCATGGGATGGCCCTAGTGAATGCTTCTTTCTTCCTCCTCTCATCCCACATCCGCTCATCACGGCCTCTCTTCAGGACCACTCCAATAACACGGCTTTTCTCAGCATCCCACCTGAAACTCACGCTCTCGATTTGACCTATTTCACGGTACTCAATGTACTTCAGCGCCAGCCTGGATCCCTCTGCCTGGGCTTGGTAGGAGACAGCCAGGGACCCGCTTACCTGGGAGTGTTCCCTCTTCCCATTGTAAGTAAATAAGGGGTGGAGTGTAGGGATAAGTCCCGCCCCTTAGGGGGCGTGTTCGCCTCGGGCTAATGTTTGCATATAAATTTGGCGAGCGTGCTCCCAGCCGCTGCTTCTGCTTTCCTGGTCTCCCCAGGAATGGTGGTTCTGTAAGTCTATTAAAGATATAAAGCTGTATATATATTTTTACAATCTGTCTGCATTCGTTTACGCCCGTTACATTTTGGCGCCCAACGTGGGGCTATTTTGCCCCCGACTCAAGCGGGTAGCCCACTAGCTAACACAGCACCCTCCTGGGTGCTGTTTTTTAGTTCGTGACTCGGGCCCAAGTGCCGAGTCTGAGACACACTCGGCCACACAGGCCCATTCTGCCTGCCTTGGCTAAGTTTGCAGTGGAACCCCACCGCCTGAATTAGCAGAAGCTCAAGTATCTGCGGTTTTGCAACAAAAGCCACCACAGTGGCAGATTTGGTCTGATACAAAGTGACTTGGCCGGGCAGTGGTGGCGCACACCTTTGATACCAGCACTTGGGAAGCAGAGGCAGGCGGATCTCTGTGAGTTCGAGACCCGCCGGATGGTAGTAGTGCACGCCTTTAATCCCAGCACTTGGGAGGCAGAGGCAGGTGGAGAATTGGGAGAGTTAGAGAAGTGGAATGGTTAATACACAAAAGACAGAAAAGGGAAGAAAGATAGATGGAGAGGACTGGGCAGATGTTGGAGGCCAGCTTCCCAGCTGTGTCCATGGTGACTGTGGTAGGAGGAGACTGGGGAGGGAGGTCCGCTTACCCCCCCCCAACCCGGGACCATCGTGTTATCCTGATCAGGCTGTTACCAAGAGCCATATGCATTTGTGTAACTACAGCAGCCAGAGTCTGTGTTTATAACCATGGCTCTTGCTGCTGTCGAGCGCCTTGCTGACGCCCGTTCGCTGAGCTGTCTCCTGGGGCTGAGATCGTGTTTATAAGTCACTGGAGCAGTACCTGTCAGTGGCTTTTGCTGTCACCTGGGGCCATAGTGACATCCAGGCCTACGTTGTTGGCAGAGGATCATGTTGTTCCTGTGGACCACGTCTGTTCCAGTGATCCCACTGCAGCTGAGATCGATAATTGATATCCATGTTCCCATGGTGCCACCAAAGGGCTCATGTGGACTGAGACTGAGCAATGGTTTCCCAGCCGCCCACACCGGAGTATTCACAGGGAAACTATATTAATTACAACACTGTTTGGCCAATAGCTTGCACATATTCCTAGCTAACTCTTACATCTTAAATTAACCCATTTCTACTAATCACTTTGCATCCCTTTGGCCTACTGGTAAGTTTCCAGTGTCTTTCTCCTTCTGTATGGCATGTCCTTGACTCTGCCTACTCTCTCTCTCTCTCTCCCTGTTCAGATTCTCTGCCTGACTTTATTCTGCCCTGCCATAGGCCAAAGCAACTTTATTAACCAGTGGTAATAAAACTTATTCATAACAAACAGAGGGGAATCCCACGACAGTCACATCAAGCCTGAGGTCTGGGCCAAATCCTGTGGCCTTGTTGGTGTTCAGGGGCGATGTCAAGAAGTGAACAAAAATAGGGTGCATGATGTGGAAGATTCCCCCCAAAGATTCAAGGAGGAAGTTTAAAAAAAATGTCCTTTAGTTCTATCCATCTTCTTGAAAATGATAGGATTTCATTCTTGTTGACTAAATAATAATCCATATCTCTCCAGAGTCCTTATCTAGCAGCTGTTGGAAGGGCTCTCCATCAGACTGCCGACACCTCTGCTCACTGACTTCTGTACACCCCCACAGCTCCTGGGCACACCCCTTCAGTACACTGACTTCTGTACACCCCC
>NC_022025.1:9373604-9400050 GCF_000317375.1 Microtus ochrogaster | reverse complement strand
CAGCTCCTGGGCACACCCCTTCAGTACACTGACTTCTGTACACCCCCCACAGCTCCTGGGCACACCCCTTCAGTATTGCATATTTGCTATTTAGTCAAACAAGAATTGCTACTCTGTCACCAACACTATAGTTTCTGTAAAATCATCTAAAAAGTCTTAAGTAGTCAAACTCCTCTTATTCATATTTGTTTTGATTGTTAAGTTACCAAGAACACAGCATATTTTTAATAAAAGTAATGAGATGGCATATTATTGCCTTGTTCCTAAAGTTGAGACTTTTGCCGCTATATTTTAGTGTTTTTTTTTTTCTTTCTGACATGACATTTACTGCATTAAGATAGGGCTTAGTATTTGGGTAACATGAGCACAGGACCCTCCCAAGTATGGTTGAGGGGAAGGGTTTTTGGTTTGTTTGGTTTTTTTTTCTGTAGCTATGAGCGAGAGTGCAGCCAGGGGCAGCTGGAAGAGTAGAGAGAAGGAAGACAAAGGAGCAGAAGGAGCAAGGTTGTGAAGGAGAGAGGGTGGGGGGAGCAAGAGAAGAACACCAGAGGACCAGCAGACTCACCGCCACACACTTACAATGGCAGGGTCATATAAGGAGAAGCTCGGAGAAGAGAATCCCATGAGCTGGAGGAATTTAGGGCAGGGGCAGGGAGAAGAGCTGAGAAGAGCCAGAAGAAGTTGTGATATTGAGGGAGACTGGAGGCCGGAATGTGCCTTGGTATGCTAAGAGGTATCACGGTTCTTTCGGACCTGACACAGTTATTTTTGTTTGGTTTGGTTTGGGTCCTAGAGGTGATCCCGGGCCTCACACAGTTACTCACACAGTTACTTGAGTAACTGCTCAAGTCCACAGCTCAGCTGTGTTCCCAGATTTCAGATTGCTTCAGCGTTACTCATCATCCAATCTAAGCCATTCTGTTTAATCAGCTAGAGACTCTCACTTCTGATTTCTCTCTCTCTCTCTCTCTCTCTCTCTCTCTCTCTCTCTCTCCCCCCCTCCCTCCCTCCCCCCCTCTCTCTCCCCTTCCCTTCCCCCCTCCCCCCTCCCCCCCTATTTCCCTTTGGTTTTTCAAGACACAGTTTCTCTGTGTAACAGCCCGGGCTGTCCTGGAACTTGCTTTGTAGAGCCGGCTGACCTTGAACCCACAGAGATCTGCTTGCCTCTGCCTCTCCTGTGCTGGGATTAATGGTGTAAATCACCACCACCTGCTGATTTCCCTTGGTCGAATGTCCTTCAGGTTTATCCCATGACACAAATGACAGGCTTTCCCTCTTTTAGGGTTGAGTATTATTTCACTCTCTCTGTATACCACAGTTCTGTTTAGAGCCTCCACTAGGTTGTTACCGTGAACACCTGAGTTGTTATTCACATCTTGGCTATTGCCAATTAACAAACAAACAATAAACAAAACCAAAAGAACAGAGAAGCTGCAATGAACAAGAGGTTACAGATGCTTCTGTGAGTTAGTGATTTCACTTCTCTTAATCTTAACGCTGAGCAGGGATGAAAGATGGGGATTTCATTTCCTTTTGACACACATGCAGAAGAGGAATTAGTAACTCTTAATGCAATTGTTTGTTTTTAATGCTCTCTTACGGTTTGCCAAGATGTCTGGATAAGGCCTCCTTCCTACCAACATTCTGTGGAGTTCTCTTTTCTCTATACTTAGCAATACTTAACTTACGTGTGTATATGCATAGATACAACAGGCACCACATGAGTTGTGAGATGCTGCTGCTGTGGTTTGAACTGATTTTCTCAGGCACCATATGATGCTGAGTAATTATTACATATACTTGTTTCTCACTTTTACATTGTTCAAGAGATATCCTTTAGTTCATTTGTACCCTTGGATGGGACTCTGTCTTTATTTACTATTGAGTTGCATATGTTACTCACACCACATGTTTTTATGTCAATCTTTGATCAAACCTGTGGCTCTAAATGCAATCTCCCACTGTGTTGGTTGTTATTGTTGCTCAGTAGAAGCTTTGTAGTTTAATGGAATCTCACATATTTTTGTTTTACTGGTTCTACTTTTGCACCAAACTGTAGGCAAAGTTTTTATTTTATTTTATTTATTTTTATTTACTTGTTTAGTTTTTGTCTAGACTGCTGGCTCCTAACTAACCACATAGAGGCTTCATATTAATTATGAAAGCTCCTTTGATAGCTTAGGCTTGCTTTCGCTAGCTTTTGTAGCTTAAATGAACCCATTTCTATTCATCTATAAGCTGCCCATTTACCTCATCTATGTACTGTCTGTGATGCTGTCTTCTGCATTTGGGTAGTTGCTGCTGAGACCCCGCCCTTCTTCTGAGCATTCTCTCTGCCCTGAAAATCCTGCCTAGCTACTGGTCATTTAGCGTTTTTATTGAACCAATCACAGTGACGTATATTCACACAGTGTAAAGGAATATTCTACACTAAACTTATTGTCAAGACCAATATCATGAACTTTTTTCTTCAAATTTTAGTTTGAAATCTTATATTACATGCCAGGCATTTGAAGTTGGTTTTGTACAGTGTAAGGCAATAGTCCAATCTCTTAGTACTGGAAGCTAAAAAACTTTTTTTTTTTTACCACATTGTTAATTCATTGCTCTTTGACTTTTGATTATTTTCCCCGTTAGAATTTTTGTCAACTTGGGTTTTCTCTCGATTTATTAATTTTAGTCACTCTATTACTTTTTTAGTTTTTACATACATATTCTGAATTTGAGCAGATTGATTTACGTAGATGAAGTTCATTAAAATTTAACAGACATTTGAAAGTTAAGTTTGTACCTCTTAGTCTCAAGAGTAGGCATGATGACATCTGTGGGGTCTGGATTTACTGGGATTTTCTGCATAGGGAAAATCCTGTCTCTTCCTTTCTGGCATACATATTTTTACTTATTTTTCTTGCCTTTCTGTATTCTTCAAGCATGTCATTGAGCAGAAGTAGACAAAGGAGGATATTCTAGATCTTAAGAAGAACTTATTCTGTCTCTCCATTGCTTAAATTATATTCTCATAAATTATGGTAGGCTCATTGGGGTACTCTAGTAAGTTGAATATTTCATTTCCTATCACAGTTCTAAACTTCAAACATAAAAAGAAACAACTTTTTGCCTTTCTTGTGTCTATGGGATAATTGTCTAGTTTTTCTAGCCTGTTAATATGATCAAATTCACTGATTGATTTCCCAGTGTTGAAAAATGTTTACAGGCCATGCTGTTCTATACTGTGTACTTATTGTTGGTTTTATTAACTAAATCATTATATTTACCAACTTTAGTGACATTTCTATACTCATGAAAGATGTTGGCTTGAAATTCTCTTATAACATTTTTGGTTTTGGTAATATAGAGTGATAGAATTTTTTAAATGTGTGACATATGAATCTACTTTCTGGAAATGACTACAGATAACATGTATTATGTGTTTTCAAGGGTTTGGTAAGTTTATCACTAAACTAATTTTATAGTGGACTTCACTTTTTTAGTTTTAATATGATACAAATATTAAATAGCATAAAACATTTTAGTTCACTCTTTTTTTGTGTGTGAGTTGAAGTTTTCTGTACTACCAGTTCTCAAGGAATTGTTGTCTTTCATCTAAGCTGCTGAATTTATTTTGAGTAATATTTTCTTACCATTGTGATGGCTTGGGACTGGATTCTTCATTGGATTCCTAGTGTTTGTATATTATATCTTCTTTCTTCCTTCCTTTCTTTCTTTCTTTCTTTCTTCCTTTCTTTCTTTCTTTCCTCTTGATTTGATATCCTAGTATGTAGAGTGTAGGTTTAACTATTAAAGAGTCATAATTTTCAAGCTCTAAGGAGAAAGGGAAATAGCATCCCAGGGATAGAGCTGTTACTCTGTATTTTTCTAAATACATAATGGACACATAAATGGATGCATGAAGAACAAAATAATGGTAAAAAGAAGAATCTAATTATCTCACATTTAGCTTTGCACATTACACATCTTCCAAAGTTTAATGAAACAGTCACAAAACTAAAGTTATATTAATTCACAGAGAATACTTTCCAAATTATTAGTATTCCAATGGGCAACATTTCATAATTAAATTGAACAAATTAAAATATCAACTGATGGAAAATATAGCATAAGCAATCATAAAAATGGAACTCTTTATTTATTAGAAATAATGCAATGTGCATTAAAATAAGATGAAATTAAGACTACTGTGATATTAATTTTTCCTTTTAAATGTCATTACTTTCTTAAAAATTATGCACAAGTTCATGGTATCCATCCCATGAAAATAGTGCTAACAGAAAATGACATAATTCAATATTTTTATTTTTACTTAAAAGAAGATTAATATATTTTCCTTGGCTTGTTAACACAAGTATTTCTTGAAGCACCTTACAGAATGTTTTATAAATATGCATATATATTTCAGAAAGCCACTAGCCTCTTGAATAAATTTTAAGGAAAAAAATTTAGTCTGGAAGCTGCAGGAAGAAGTAAGAATATTTTATATATTCTATGTATCTTTCAATGTGTGTGTATTTCTAATAATAATTATAGTTAATAATTAACAAAATTACATTATCTTTTTAACAACTTATGGTAATTTCAATTCAAACTATTTCTTAAGATGTGCACTTAATCCCATTGACAATGTGGAGTTTTGCATACTGTTAAATTCTTCAGAGACTTCAGGCTGCTTAGTGCTCAGGAGAGCTTACTCCGCACTTGCAGAGGACCCAAGTTCAGTTCCTGGCACAAGTTAGGTGCCAAACAACTCTCTGTAACTCCAGCTCCACGGGACCTGATGCCCTCTTATGCCTTGAGGGCATGGATGCACATTGTGCTACACAGAGTGTCGTGTAAAAAGTACACATGAATAAAATAGTCAAACAAGTCTTTAACTTCTATAATGGTTTCTGCAATCAAAAAGCCACCTTCTATACATTTGATTTTTGTACTAAATGGCAGATATCATTTTTTGACCTTCCTAGATTTTTATGTTACAATACAAGTGATAGCACACTATTTTCTTGCTTTAATATTTCAGGTGAATTTCCATTCAAATGCATTTCTTTCTGGTTGAATTAGTGGCTTGCTGTGAGTGAACACAAAAAATATCAAGTAAAATGTCTACAGTTGTCTCAGGAAAATCTCTGTGAAACAGGGGGCTTGAGTAATGAGTGGTTTAGCCAATAACTTAGGGACTTAATTTCCCATTCAAAGCTTTCAAGACTAGGTAAGAAGCTAATCTACGAAATAGAAAACCAAGAGTTTGTGTATGATGCATTTTACACACACATTACCGGTAATGATCGCCTCATTTAGTTTCCCTTGGACATTCGTGGCAGGGAATTTTAATCTTGCCAATTTGTCATTTTCATTTTGTATGTGAATTTGTCAAGTGTGTCAAAATGCATTTTTGTGTCAGGCAACAAAACTTGGGCCCAGTTTTTCCTTATAACTTCATCTTTCTGCTGTTAGTCACTGAAAAACACATTGCCTCTGCCAACGATACAACAGGCCTTCAATGCCTCCTTTCTGGTTCTGTGAGATCTTCTCCCAGGGTTCTCTGTTCAGAACTTGGTGGCATTTGCAGTCCCTCAGGTTAATGGCTTCTGTTTTCTATTTATTTTGTTTTAACTTCTCATGTCAATAACCCAACTAGTCTGTTTCTTTCCCCCCTTCCTTCTCTCTCCTTCCTCATCCTCCTGTTCTTCCTCCCTTTCCCATCCTCTCTCTTTAGATCCTCTCCTTCCTCATGGACCACTGGCAACAGGCAGAAAGAAGCTTGTTATGAAAGACTCAAAACAATCATGTGATTTCTTGGGACAACTGTCTAAAAAAATGTTCTAGAATGTTTAAAAAATAAAATAATCTTTTCATGTGCCTTGAATGCCCTTTTATAAATTTCATTTGAAAAGTTTATTTCTTAAAATATGGGACTTGTCATAAGATGAACTTCAAGGATAAATGGACCATATTCCTCCAAGGGTATAAAATGAATCACTTCTGATACACACAATGCAGTTACTTTGTTAATTTAGACATTTTGGAGGCAATTTTTCAAGCTGTTTCAGTGACCTAGAGCCAAATTCTATGCTCCAGGTGAACAAAACTCTATCCATTCTAAATGTCCAGTATGGAATGGCCCTTTATGGGGACAACAGAATGTGTGATGTGTTTTCCTTCCTATGACGATCAATAATGATATCATAAATATAAAATGAGAAAAGAGCCCTTTGTGAAGGATTGGTTGTGCTTTGCCTCTCCTAAGATAAATGCAACTTCCAGTCACAATAAAGCAAAACTTAAGCTAAAATATAGTACCAAGTCACATTAGTCTTTAAATACTTACTTATGCCTCAGCCATATGGATGAACATCGAAAAAATAATGTCAACTAGATATATGCTTTTAGCAAGAGAAAAAATGTATTTTCACTTATTGGCTTAAAATATTACTGCTCTATGGTTTTTGTTTGCTCCAAAGCTCTACGGATATGCCATACATCTAAATCAGCAGCCCCGAATTAGGAAATGATTCAGTGTCTAAATAAGACAATAATGGATTTCAAACTTAGAATAAATCCACATAGCATGCTGTGCACTGTTAACTCTTTATTTGTTAACGTGCTTTGAAAATATGAAAATGGATTATTTTCCAGTGAAACACGCCATGCCATGATGTGTATGCAGGGAACTTATGATTTACTAAAATATGAGTCCTCTGGGTTTGTGGACGATCAATAGGTATGGGCAGAAGACAGATTATGTATTCCACCAATAAATAAACATAATCTGGTCATCCCAGTTCCAGAGCGATCTAATAAAGTCATTGGAGATCTAAGATAATTTAGTCATCTACAGGAAGAAATTGTATTTTTTGAAAAGGAATTAGTAAATGGTAGAAATGAGATCACGGTAGACAGGCCTCTGGGTGGCAAAAGAAGGCAAATAGACCATGGGGGCCAAGTTATGGAAACATGAACGCCTCAAGTCATATTATAAGAAAATGTAAAGCTGTTCCAGCCTGAACATCCATATGGCTGAGGCATAAGTATTTAAAGACTAAGGAGACTTGGTACTATATTTTAATTTGAGTTTTGTTTTATTGTGACAAAATGCAACTTGAAAGTTGCATTTATATTAAGAGAGGCAAAGTACAACCCATCCCTCACAAAGGGCTCTTTTTATTTTATATTTATTATATCATTATTGAACATCGTAGGAATGAAAACGCATTACACATTCAGTTGCCTATCAGCTTTTAATCTGAGTAGCTGTTGTTCTTCCTATTTTAAATGTTTGCGTTTAGAAAGTCTACTAGTGTTGAATAAGGTCTCAAAGCTAATGTGCGTAATTGTTATCTGTTTATGACTCCTATAGGTCCTTTTCTTTTATATGCAGATTGCTGGAAAGGAAGTGAAAAACAGCTCAGATCCACATAACACAGATAAGTAATCAATCTAGAATCTCTGTGATGGGATCACTACTATTGGGAATTTTCATCCAGAAAAGAACTCCTGTATGGGTGGAAGTCCTGTGTTCTTCAAAAAATCTCGGTACTCTTAGTGTTCTGTATACCAAAAATGTTATTGCTAAAATTATTTTTATTTCTTCACTTATGCAAATTTTAAGTTTCTCTTACAAACTTTAAGGTTAATCTGTTTAGTTTTACAGTAGCTTTCTGTTTTTTAAGCTTTTTAAAAAAATATTTTGAGACTATATACATAAGCACTATTCTATCCCTCCCCCTCTCCAGCTCAACTCACATCCTGTCCACTCCTTCCCAAATTCATGACTGCTTCTTAAAACTCTCTCTGTCTCTCTGTGTCTCTCCATCTCTCTGTCTCTGTCTCTCCATCTCTCTCTCTGTCTCTCTGTGTCTCTCCATCTCTCTCTCTGTCTCTCTGTCTCTGTCTCTCCATCTCTCTCTCTGTCTCTCTGTGTCTCTCCATCTCTCTCTGTCTCTCTGTCTCTGTCTCTCCATCTCTCTCTCTGTCTCTCTGTCTCTGTCTCTCTCTCTCTCACACACATACGCACACACACAAAAACACTACAGTTATTTCCTACTGAGAACATGTGTGTAGTTTAGGGTTTATGAACTACCAAAGGGCTTGTCCCTGAAGAAGACTGATTCTCCTACCAGCAGTGATCAGCTGTCTCTAGTTCTTAAATTAATGAGATTTACCACATCACCCCTAGCCTGTTAGCAAGTGTTTTCATGGTATAAATCTTATAAATGTAGCTATATTTTTGAGATGTCATGGATGCAGTGTCTTTGTCATATATAAGGGATGATATCTTACAACAGATATTCTTGTCCTTTTCTGTTATGATGTTCCTGAGCCTTAGGCACAGGGCTTGCTTTGTAGATGTATCAAATGGAGTTGGGCACTTCATGATCCGTGTGCTCTGCATTTCAACCAGTTACAGACTTTTTACAATGATCTTCATTTGGTGTAAAAAGCAGCTTCTTTGCTGAGACCTGAGAACCTACTATTGGCACTTCCCTAAACCAGCATAGTTTCTAACTTTGTTTAATAACTGTTAACTTTTGTAACTATCATTTTTCTTGTAGATTTGTATGACTCAGCCAACAAATAAATACTTTTAAACTTATTTCTAAAGTTTATTATTATCATGTTAAATGTTTATTTTCCTACATTGTCTATTAGTTTTAATTTAGGCATTTATCGTTCTTCCTATTCGAAATGTTTGCGTATAAAAAGGCTGCTAGTACTGCATGATAACTTCACACCTATTACTTTCCACACAGCTTCATGCTCATAAGAAAACCCAGTCTTTAGCTGGCACTCCAGCATCAGCGAACAACTTTACCTGCTCTTGTCAAATGTTTGCAGCTCATTCTTATTATACTAGCCACACCCTTCAATGTCAGTTCAATGCCAGGTATCACAGTAACTTTGCTAGATTACTTTGGAGTGTCTACGGAAGAGGGGTGTGCTTCAGAATTCCCGGAAGCACTGACAAGCAGAAGGGGGAAAACAGACCTATGGTAAACAATTTTCTCTTCCTTCCCTCCTTCCTTCGCGTGTGCATGTGTGCTTATGTGCGTGTGTGTGTGTGTGTGTGTGTGCGTGTGTGTGCGTGTGTGTGCGTGTGTGTGTGCGTGTGTGTGTGTGTGTGCATGTGTGTGTGCGTGTGTGTGTATGACAAGATTTCTCTTTTTTGCTCTGACTGTGCTGGAACTAGCTCTATACATCAGGCTGATCTTGAACTCTAGACTCTGCCTCCCAAGGGCTGGAACTAAAGGCAGGTACCACCATCACCAGCCTCAGAATCAGTTTTTTTTTCTCTCTTGGGTAACCAAATATTATTTGGTTTATTGTCTTTCTCTTCTCCTCCCTTAGTATGTGTCATGTTCAACTGCTTTGTTCATCACCAAACCCTAGTACTGTGGTCAGGCATGTTCACATTCTCAACCATACTATCAAGTAGACTTGGTACCCACTGCTCACTTGCTCTTACTGGTCACTAATATTATTTGGGGGATTGTTGGGAGCAGTGAGACCCCAGATCCTGATTTTCTTGTAATCCCCTGATCTGAGTGCCTACAGCTGCTCTGAGCACGAGACCTTCAGGAGTTCCTGATGACAGGAGAGTGGTTTCTGGTGGGTTTGGCTGGGGCGTGGCTATCTCTATATAATCTGCCCCTGAACACAATAAAGGGGACATTCTTGGGGAATTCAAGAATGACCCATGTCGCTGTCTCTCTGTCTGTGTGTGTTTGTGTATTTTAACCTCCAGCCCCCTTGCCCGAGGCTCTCGAACTGGGTGCCAGCTCACCGAGAACAGACACGGGGGCGCGGTGCACGGCAGGGGATGTTACTTTTCTCTGTCCCGGGTGACTCACTCTTAGTACTGAAGCCCAGCTTTCCTGTTGGGAATGGGTTCTAAGTCAATACACTGTGATTTGCCGACTCACAGGCAAAATTTTCAGTTGGTCTCATTGTCGTGGGACTCCATCTCTGACAACATATTAAAACTCTTGAGCTATAAAAATTACAAGACTTGCTTTGAGACTAATGTCTGGTTTCTTTAGTCTAAAGCCCATACACAGTCATGCAGAACCCATGTAACATGAAAGCATCATGGAACCTACTACAACATGGACCTTTGGTACATGTAACCACAATTAGCTCAGGCTCATCCGTTTCCTTTCCCTACCTGGCGGTTATTCTGCTGTTTCCCTCACTTAGCTTCCAGCCCATTCAAATTTAGTGAATTGCTCTCTTTTAATTCTTCTTAATCTTGGCTATAAGGAGAAATCATAACTTACATTTTAGTGGCTTACTTGTGACAAGTGACAAAGAGAGAGCAAGAAGCCAGGTGCACTGGCTTCTAGACATCTGTTGTTCACATTTTGTCCAAGTGTCTTTAGCTCAGTTCATTATCTCTTTAGGTAAGGTCTGGATTCTCTCCTTCCCCACACTGGGTCTAGCGTGCTCAAATATAGATGGCTGAGTACTTATTTATTTTTGAATTTTTCTCCCTTTGTACATATATCTCATTTTAGACAAGGCTGAAAAGATTGTGATTCATTATTCCACGTAGAAACTCACATCTGAACTCAATCACATTGAGCCTAATTCATATACCACATGGTGCATGTTTTAGTCGCCGTTCTATTGCTGTGAAGAGACACCATAACCAAGGCAACTATTATAAGAGAAAACATTTAATTGTGGGATTTCTTACACTGCACAGGCTTAATGCATTATCATCAGGCAGGAAATGTGGCAGCATTTAGGTAGACTCTGGCGTAGGAGTGAGCCCTGCATCCTGGTTAGTGGTCAGACACACACACACACACACACACACACACACACACACACACACACACACGCTGGACAGCATGGGCTTTTGAAATCTCAGAGTCTACCCCCAGTAACACACTTCCTCCAATAAGGTCACACCTTCTAATACTTCTAGTTCACCCAAATAGTGCCACTCCCTGTTGACATAGCATTCACATATACAAGCCTATGAGGGCCACTCAATTCAAGTCACAGCAGTACAGAAGCTGAGTGAAAGTTTTTGGAAGCTAAACTTTGAGAATGTAGCAGATAGCAACTGTCATATTTCATGCCACTCTTTGGTCTTTCTTGATATATGAAGACATTATCAGATGAGCAGAAATTTATGACTTGATTATTAAGAGCAAAGTAGTTATTTCTTTAAAATCAGTGTCTCCCAATTAAGCTAAATACACATTACTAATTATTTTTCATGCATTAGGAAAATAGCTAAAGAGCGGCTTAAAGCAGTGTCTACTGATGAGTCTCATATAACCTGTGTCTTTACTCTGCTTCTCTGTATGTAGGGCATGTGCTTTTAACATAAGAACTGAGAAGGCAGAGACAAGCCCTTCTCTGTGTTCAAGGACATCCTGGTCTACAGAGTGAGTTTCAGGCTGCCCAATTCTGCATGTTAAGACTCTGCTTCAATTTTTTTTTCTCTTTCAACATTTAAAGCAATAATAATAAGCAAATAAATTGTGTGTGTGTGTGTGTGTGTATAGATAATCAAGATTTTCTGTTTTCAGAACAATATACTTAAATATAAAGAAAACCACAACAGTGAGTGCAGGGGCTTACACTTCTGTAAAGAACACATTTTTATGATTATGGTGCCACATTAAATTTACACACTGTATAGGATGTGCTGTATACGCAACAACTTGTGACATCTCACAAAGAATAGTGGCTAATTACATGAGTCACTCACCAGTTTTATTTTTTTAATTAATTAATTTATTTATTTATTAAAGATTTCTGCCTCCTCCCCGCCACCGCCTCCCATTTTCCTCCCCCTCCCCGGACCAAGTCCCCCTCCCTCATCAGCTCGAAGAGCAATCAGGGTTCCCTGACCTGTGGGAAGTCCAGGACCACCCACCTCCATCCAGGTCTAGTAAGGTGAGCATCCAAACTGCCTAGGCTCCCCCAAAGCCAGTACGTGCAGTAGGATCAGAAACCCATTGCCATTGTTCTTGAGTTCTCAGTAGTCCTCGTTGTCCGCTATGTTCA
Source organism: Microtus ochrogaster (assembly GCF_000317375.1). NCBI lineage: Eukaryota > Metazoa > Chordata > Mammalia > Rodentia > Cricetidae > Microtus > Microtus ochrogaster. Next base: position 9,388,014 of record NC_022025.1, on the reverse strand, counting down.
GCAAGTCCGGTTTTATCCCATGCTTTTTCAGACCCACGCCAGCTGGCCTTGGTGAGTTCCCAATAGAACATCCCCATTGTCTCAGTGTGTGGGTGCACCCCTCACCAGTTTTAAATTGTGAAACAAAACTACTTTGACCTTATATTGAAATACATCTAAATGCTTTATGTCAAGTATTATTCTAAGTCTTTTACATTCATCATCCCTTCTAACTGTATTACATTTGTTTATTGTGTGTGTGCATGCGAATCTGCGCTACTACATCACTGTAGAGGTCATAGGACAGCATCACAGAGATGGTTCTCTGTGCCGTGTGTGGTCTGGAGGCCAGCTGGCCATCTTAGGAATCCATGTTTAAATCTCTAGTTTTGCTACTATTATAAGAGCCAAAGTTAACCTGCAGGCCCCACCCACCCAAGGACCAGGTAACTTCCTGAAATACTGGGAGTTGTAGTTCTTGGAAAATAGCAAAGCCATATGAGAAATACAGTGGCCTTTTGGTTTTATTCTTAAAAAGTGGCAACAATATGTGTCTTGTCACCACTTTCTGCAAAACCCGGGGTGGTCCTGACCAGAGTCGATTTTTTCTGGTCAGTATTTAATTAAAGCTTTCCTTAAATTTAACTCAAAATTATGGCAAGGTTTTTTTTTTGTCTTGTAGTTTTAGGATTAATACTACTACTATGCTGGTATTGCTATTCTTCATTTTGTGAAACAAAGAAATATTAAGCAAATTGCCTATAACCACAGTGAAAGTCCAGTAGACGAAAGCGAGAGGTGATGGGAAACCTCCTTCAGCCAATGACCTTTGAGAGGCTGGACCAGGTAGGGCGTGGCTTTGGGGTATGAAAAGGCCCACACGAGTGCCACTCGGTTTCTTTCCACGTGCCACACCTGAATGTTGGACAGTGTTGGACCCTGTCCCTGTTTCCTTGTTGTGATCCATGACTTTCCCTTTTAATAAAGCAAAACCTTAGTATACCCTATTCAGAGCTAGTGTGGGATTATTTGATTCTCATTCTCCCGTCTGACATTTTTGACTTCAGAGAATTGTACTACTTTACAGTCCTACTAGGAAAGTTGTAATTAGATGAAGAGAAGTAGGAAGATACTCAGTGTAATTAAGAAATGCAATTGTTTGGTCTGGTTCATTATTAATCATTATTACAATCTGATAGGGTTGGAATGAACATGGAAATGAAGTCCTGGGCATTATTGGGAGGAATAATCTAGATTAGTCTAACTGGGATGCGAGGGTCCACCTCCATGTGGGTGGAATCGTTCAAGTTGATCAGAAGCACTCTTTTTCCCTCTTCCTTAATGTGGGTACAACATGACCAAATTTTTCAGTCTTCTGCTAGTATGATTTCCCCTCAAGTTTTGAGCCCTAATAAACCTTCCTTAAATTCTTTATGTTATTTTTTATATTTTTCAAATGACTTACGGTTGTAGCCTATCCCCCTTTCTTTGCGGTTCACCAATGCTTCTCAACTTCCTTATATTTGTTGTCTCTTTTTCTTTGCTATGCTTATATATCTGTATAAACATTTAAGCACAATCTGATGAATCATTTTGCTGTTGTTTGCATGTGTATGACTTTAGGACTAGCTACTTGGTGTTGGATAACCAATTAAAGGCCTTATCCTTGGCTAATGTTAATTCTCCAATTCTCAGCATTCCTTAGTTGCCTATAGTACTATGTTTACGTGTGGGGCCTCATTATTCTTTCCAAGCTAACATGTCAACTAGTACTGTTCTTATTCAGTTTCTGCAGCAATGAAATAAACAGTATATTACCTGGATATGTTCAAAGTAGATTATTCATAAGAGTCATGGATTTGGGTAATGATGAATCCTAGGATTAGCCTAAGAGGTATGGATAATATGTAATTTACTAAGCTATAGGGGGTCAATGGGGAGGAATGAGAAATACCAGCAGATATAGCACAGTAAGCTTTCTCGAGATACACTAAAATGAAAATGGCTCCTTCCTAAGTTTGGATTCTGTAGGAATAAATCTACAATGAAATTAATATAAAATATTTAATTCACAATGCTCGCTGGAACAATACCTGCGTAGAAACAAAAAGGAAGGAAAGGAAGGAGAAACTAAGGAAGGAACTGAAAGATAGTTATACATCACGTATGCAATAGAGATGTCTACCAGTCTCTTGAGAAACTCTGTGGTGGGATATCCTTTGAGAGACAGAATGAACTGAGATATGTATCCAATTACATGTATTCTCCCATTTATTCTCTTTGATGTGGAATTTGATATGAAAGCAAAATAATTTTCTTCATCCTAAGACTCTCTCTGGGAGAAGTCTTAGATATTAATCACAAATAGCCAATTCCCTTTGAAGATAGGGGAACAAGTACCTCTATGCCCAGATGGAGAATTGAAATTGGTCACCTAATACATAAAATCAGATATAATAATGTATATGTAATAGAAAAAACCAAGAGTGTAGCTACAAAGTACAAATTTATTAGCATTCCTTACTTTGTATATGACAATACCTTGCTGATATGTATCTCACTGCCAGGGTAATATATGTAATGGGATAAAGTGACACTGTTCTCCCAAATATAAACATGTCTTGATTCTGGAACCATGTGAATGTGACCTTAATTGGATTAAAAGTCCTCTTGTGGTATACATTAAGGAAGGTGATATCATCCCAGACTTAAGGTGCACGTCAACCACATAATAGGTAGTCTCATGAGAGACAGAAAAGAAAGTAGAGAGAAAGTGGGGAAAAAAATGAACTTATGCTGTTGCAAGCCTAAGGAGACCTAAAGATCAAGAAGTTGGAATAATTTAGAAATGATTCCCTTTTAGATGCTGTATTGTGAGTGTGGCAATTCTGATCCCCCAATCTAAGAGAGGATAATTTTCTACTATTTATAAGCTATCCACGTTGTCATAATTCATGTCAGACTTAGGCAACCAACATCACATGTGGTCAACATTTTATGCCTAAAAGACAAACCAGTGTTAATTATAAGAACAAGTTTTGTGGTTGGTACTTGTATGCATCCAAATCTCCGTGATAGTCTAACTCTATTTTACTTAGTAAAAAATGAAGAGTCAATCACGAGTGAAGACTTTTCAATAATTACTTTTATATATTGTGTTTTCTAGGTGTATGATACCACATATAATGACTTCTAATAAACAAACATATTTAGGAATATCTTAGCACAAAAATACACAGAGTAAATCTATTTGTGTTGTGGGAGATTTGTTCACTCTTCCTCCAGAAACTATCCATAAACTGAGCCTTCATTCATAGGACAGAGTTCACACTCAGCTGACCAGGACGAACCATAGAGTTTTTTGGTGGACTTGAATGGGGAGAGAGGGACACAAGGAAGGAGGAGGGGCTTAGTAGGTTCATGGATATTTGGGGATCTTGGAAAAGCAGACAGAAGGGTGAGCTGGACTTTTTTCCATCACTTTTTGCATATCCCAGGTTCATATGATACCATCTGACTCCTGAGTTTTCATTAAGAATAGAATAATTTAGGTAGTCTTTATATCTGGTGCCCAATGTCAAGGTGATGAACCTCCCACTTAGCCTCCACCACCACCTCTGTGGCTGTCTGTTTTGCTTCTCACAGCCCCTTCACATATGTTTTTTCATGGCTGGGGTTTTCCTGTTCAGCCTTTCGTTCGTGTGTGTGTGTGTGTGTGTGTGTGTGTGTGTGTGTGTGTGTGTTCAGTCTTTCTACAACAGCCTCATCTGCCCACCCTAGCCACAAACACTGCTGGGGTTAGCCACCCCACCAGCAGCCCATGCCCTCACTTCCTACCATGTGTGCCTTCCCTGGACACCCATTGCCAGACTGCCAACCCAGACCAGCTAGGCTCCTTGAGACCCGCTCATCAATCAGGTTTTTACTGGTTCTGACACTGATGCAATCTGCTGAGGATACCAGCCATACCACCCATGTCCTCTGCTCAACCTGCTGATCAGCAACAAGTAGCCACATCCCTACCCCCAGCCAAGCACTTCTGAAACAGTTGGTTATCCCCACACACACCTTTTCTCCCTTGTCAACAGCTCTGGTGAGATACCTGGGGATTTTTAAAGGGAGAATTGGGATTTTTGCTTGTTTCTGTTTTTGTTTTTAAAGGGGAATCCTTTCTGTGTTAAGAATCAGAAACCTCACAATACAGGAAGTTAGGACTCTGTTTAGTGCTGCTACAGATGACTTACCAATGGAAAAATTAAATGAAGTGATTAACAATTTAGCTGGTACTGATGTAACATTGATCCTAATTATCAGTTTGGTAAATCACATGTTATCCTTAATAAAGTGGTTTGAGAACTGTGCCATTATGATAATTTAGAAAACAACTGTAATTTATCCAGTTACAATACAAGAATGGCCAAGGCTATGGAGTAGTTAGCTGGGATCCTGTAGAAATATTAGATTTGGAGAGATTGAAGGAAGCAGTTCTTTCCTTGCTATGTATTTACTCTTTGGGAAGCAAATGTTAAACTCATGGGCAATTTGGAACAGAATTATTCCACAAGACTAGGAAGATTTAGCTACAGCAATACTGGAAAATGGTCCCAGTTACAATGAAAACCATGACGGAGAGAGGAAGCTAGAGCCATAGAACAGCCAAATAGGGTTAGAGGTCATAAAATTTTCCAACTCCAGCTTCTTGATAAGGGCAAATACGCTAATTTGCAAAGACAGTTTAGATTTGATGATCACATCTTGACACTATGCCATACAGCAGCTTTGAAAGCTTGGGACAGGGTTGAAGAAGTAGGAAGGATGACCGAGTCATTTACTAAAATTACACAAGGTCCTACTGAGACTTTTACTAATTCTTTTTACAAAGACTGACTTCAGCTGTCAATAGAATGATATCAGATCCAGAAGTTAGACTAATATTAAATGAATTTTTAGCTTTTGAAAAAGCTAATTCAGAATGCAAAAGAATGATTAGGCCTTTAAAGGAAAAACTGGAACCAATAGAAGGATGAAATGCAGCTGATATTAGATCTCACACTTATGCTTTGATGTGAGACATAACTTCTGGAAATTTTAATAATATCAAAATGTCAGAGGTTTTCATTGTGGTAAACAAGGTCATTTGAAAGAGAATTGAAGGCAAGATTTTCCTACAAACAATATTTTTTTTTCCTAGAGATGATCGAAACAGAAGACCTCAGCCTTTTGAGTGTGCAGAAGGTGTGACAAGGGCCAGCGTTAGACTATTGAATGTAAACCAACAAAGGATAGGCAAGGCAAACCTTCAGAGAGAGACACCTTAGGAGGCCTCTTGCAGACCCCCGTGTTAAATTTGGTCCAATCATTCCCTATCAGCATTGAGGAAACTCCTCCACAGATCAGTAAGATTTTAACTTATTGTTAAAATCCACACTGCTGTGGATATTGTGGATATGAGCAAAGACAGAATAACTTCTATAGATACAGCAAAAAGTTTAGGATAAAACAGAAAACAAGTATTTTGGCAAACTACTATAAATGACCAGAGACAAAAGGTAAAAATACATATAAATGACTTTGAAATTGAGGATTTGTTAGACACAGGGGCAGATGAAACAGTAATTTCACCAAAATCTTGGCATCAGGAATTCCTCTTCAGGAGGTAAATGTTGGGACAGGAACTTTATCTCAGGCAAAATAACGTACAAGATGGATTGAATGTAAATGTGGCTAACATAGCAATTAATTTATGGGAATGTGATTTGTTACAGCAATGGAAAACACAGATTAACAATCCTCCAATCTCAGAAACAAACCATGATATAATCAATTCCTCTGAGAAAAATATTACAAGGTATTATCAGGAACAGTCACAGACTGTCCAGGTTGTATATAAGCAGGACACAACAGCTGGTTGTTACGGGGATACTAACAGTCCTTCTTTTAAAATGGTTAACTTTTTAAATCTGTATGGGTAAAAAAATGGCCTTTGATATCAGGAAAAAATTACAGGTACTAGAACAATTGGTACAGGAGTGGCTAAATGGTAAACATACTGAAGAATTGACCAGTCCTTGGAATTCTTCTATACTTGTCATTAAAAAGAAATCTGGAAAATGGAGAATGTTAACAGATTTAAGAGTCATAAATAAGGTGATTCACCCAAAGTTTTCTGAATTGATTCTGAAAAAAATATTGAAGCCTCATCAATTATGAGGAATCAATTCAGCAGAAACTGTGGTGCTTTTTGCTAACACTGAAATTGCCTCATTATGGGAAGAAAATTAACATTGGCAAAGATTTTACAGTAATTTTTTGGGAAAGACTAACAACAAATATCCCAAAGCAAGAGACTTCACTTTATAAAAAGAACTAATCTGATTCTCTCTCATATAATATAATGAATACCAATTTGTGCAGCCCCTACATTCTATACTGGTGGGAACACATCAGGGAAGGCAGGTTATAAGTCAGGAATATTAAACAAAGTGGCCCAAAGCTGTTATGATTCAGTTCAAAAGTCAGAAATATACGTTATCTCATGGTATTATTAAATTTTCTAGAACTCCTTAATATAGTTACTTACTCTCAATATGCATAAAGAGTTATTTTACATATTTAAATGGCTGAACTTATTTTATATGACTCAGAATTATCTTTGTTATTTATGCAACAACTACAAGTAATCAGAAATAGAAATAATCCCATGGATATAATACATATCAGATCCTATATGGATCTATCAGGTCCTCTAGCACAAGGTAATAATGAAATTGATCAGCTATTGGTAGGAAATGTGCCAGGAGTCTCAGAATTTCATAAGAAGTACATGTTAAAAGCAAATGTTTGAAGAAAGGTTGTTCTATTACTTGGAAACAAACCAAAGAATTCATAAGGAAATGTCCTAGTTGTTCTATGTACAATCAAACTCCATTCTTTGTAGGGAGCAATCCAAAAGGTATTCAAATAAATGAAATCTGGCAAGTGGGTGTGTTTCACTTTGCAGAGTTTGAAAAATTAAAATAGGCACACCATACCATAGATACATATTCAGATGTCAATAGGCAGCTGATTTAAGTTCTCCTTTAAGTGCTGATTCTGTAAGTATACAGTTATTAGAAGTCATGAACACTATGGGAATACCTGTACAAATTAAGATTGATAGTGCTTCAGCATAGGTCTCTGGTAAAATGAAACAGCCCTTTGTATATTACAACATAACATATTATAGGTATACCACACAATCATACAGGAAAAACAATTGTAGAAAGATCTGACGTGGGATTCCCCTTTGTATGCTGTCAATACCATTGGTTAATAAAGAAAACTGTCTTGGGCCTGCACAGGGAATAGAGGTGGGTGGAGAAAATTAAGCTGAATGTTGGGAGAAAAAGAGGTGGAGTCAAGGCAGAAGCTATGGAGCTGGTGCTGGAGACAGAAATGCTGAAACTTTGCTGGTGATGCACAGATTAATGGAGATGGGTTAAATTAAGATGTAAGAGTTAGCAAATAAGAAGCTAGAGCTAATGGGCCACGCAGTGATTTAATTAATACAGTTTTCTGTGTGATTATTTCAGTTCGGGGTGGCCGGGACAAACAAGCAGCCTCCTTTCAACAAAGTTCTAATCACATATTAAAAATATGCTTAATAAGCAAAAAGAGGTAATAAAGACTCCCAGAAATAGATTACACATGCTTTCTTAATTTTCAATTTTTGAAATGCTAATGAAAGAAGAGCAACAGCTGTGGAGAGACATTGACTAAGGGTAAAACACTACTGAATTAAATCATCATATATATCTTAAAGATGTGTTGACCTCAGAATAGAAAGCAGGATATGTGTTACATACTTTTTCTGTTGCCAAAAACAAGGATGTAACCTTCCATAAAAAAGAACTCCTTAAAGTTAGGGTTGGAGTATAGTTTTACTTTTGTCTTTCGAGGAGAATCCAAGCATCCATCTAAGGAATCTGAAGATCATTGGACAAAGGAGACATCTGAAGAAGAAGGGGGAATCATCTTGAGAAAATGTCCCAGGAAAAAGAGTAAACTGGCCTCAGGGTATAGCACACTTCAACAGGATAACATTTCACAAACCTTCCCAAATGTTTGTTTCTGCTGTTCTCTACAGAAATATATGGTAAATGGTCATTTTGTAGTCCCCATTGAACTGAAAATTAAAGCTGGTTTTGGAGGTGGAGCATGGCTTTCTCCTTCTCTATTCCCCAGCATGCTTCTTAAAGGAAAATTCAAAGTCTCTGTCTCATGTCAAAAGAGCCACCTGATATGGGACAGAAGAAAATCAAAATTAGGGACCACTCTATTGTTACTAACATCATAATCCATTGGATTTATCTTGACTCTTCAAAATTTTTCTTAAGATATAGATATTATCTTAAAATTTATAAAATTAGTGTATATATGTATATTTAAACTTTCTGTTATGGTATCAAATGTCATAACTAACTAATTCTAGATCTTGGCTCCATCTAGCTTCCTGTATGTGATTTCAGGCTTGAGTCTGAAGCAGTAATTAGGAATTAAGCTTATGTATCCCAGGTGTATTTAATAGACTGTGATCCTTTAAACTTTTTGAGATCTGTTGCATATGACATTTAAAATGTTTAAGTTTCCCTCAATGAAATGTTGGCCACTCTTAACAGCAGTTTTTGAAGTCTCTAAAGGGATGATAGGTCTCCACAGTGATGATTCCACCGGGATTGGGGTAGTGGCATTACACTGACAAATACCACCCAAAGACCAGCTTTGCACTACAAACTGCTCAGGACCATTTAAAGGTGGTTAGCTAAGATGGTCTAGCCTCATAGACTCCTCTAGCCAGTATTTAGGATAACCCTGCATTATTGCATCACACCGAGGTTGGACAACAGTTAGTTTTCCCAGGAATTGATAATGATCTTCATTTTCTCAGAGTCCCCTAAAGATTCCGTTTCCCCAGAATTTAATGAAAAAGAATATTATATAACACATTAGTATAGGATTTGTATATTGAAACAACTTTGTTTTTGTTATATTGTATATATGTTTCATTCCTCCTTAAGGCATTATACCTATGCAGCTCATTTAACAAATTAATAAAAATTTCTAGTCCTGGAAAGCTTTTATTACATTTATATAGAATATTAAGAAGTACAGGTTGGTAGTTAGTCATTAACAATCAGATTTGTAGCCATGTGAGACATATTTTCAAAGCCAAAGATATATTTATAGAAAGATAAATGGTCTACAAACAATATGGCATTTAAGATGTCTTCATAACATAAGGCCTTTTCTAGACAGTGAGATACATCTGCTCTTGGGAGCACCAATTTACTTCAAAAAAGGATGATGGAGATCTAAGAACCTCCATTTGGGGCTTGCTTTCATTGGTGGCCAAGTTAACCACTGAACAGAGAAACTGTCTTTGCCTCAACTTCTGACAACATACCGTTCAAATTTGATAAGCAGGACAAAAAAGAACATGACCGTCAAACTTTTTCAGGACAAGTTAAGACAATCTTTCAAAATTTCCTCCTTTACAAAAAGGTCTGTAGATATGATAGGCCTGTAGGCTAAAGATGGATGCCCCAACATTGCAGAGAAATCTTGGGATGAATGTCCAAGCAATCAGATGTCTATGTCATTTCTATAGTTTTGAAGTTGTTTTCTCTATACTTCCTGTTTACTTAGATCATATTTTATCCTTCTTGAGTCTCTGATGGGGTTGAAGATTAGATAATTATAGTTACAGTCTTCCTCAGTTGTGATAGAAAGTAATTTAGGTATAAAACTTTGGACTCAGCAAGAAAGGATAGATAATCGAGGATTTTTTTTCTAGGTTGTCAAATACAAATGGACTAGACATTGTGAATATGATTCTTACTTGAAACTTGTTCTTATTATATTCAGTTTTATTTAGCTAAAGTTAATACCTTTCCTTTTTATTTAGATAATGCCTAAAAATTGTTCTTATTGTTTATAGTTTTATTACGTTAGTGCCAATCTTTTCCTCGGTATTTAGACAAAAAGAGGGAGATGTTGAGGGAGATGTATTTGTTCACTATGTCACCTGAAGCTTTCAATAACTGAACATTGATTCAGAGGATGGAGTCAGTCCATGCTCAGCTGACCAGAATAAACCTTAGAGTTTTTTTTTTTTTTTTGGCAAACTCCTCTGAGGAGAGAGGGACACAAGAAAGAAGGAGAGCTTTTGGGGATCCTGAAAAAGCAAACAGGAGGGGCAGCTATTGGATTTACCAAGCTCGTGTCTTATTATCTGACTCTGGAGTTTTTTTTTAATAGTAGAATAATTTAGATAATCATTACATATTTGTATTATTGAAACTTTTAAAACAGACAAAGCTCCCAAGGGGAGAAGACATGATAGGATTCAAAGCATCGATGGAAAATTCACTATGGAGACCCTGTCCCAACATTTCAATCAGTGACATGACAGACAGGGACTAGGGTAGCACCTGAAATTTTCTTGCCTACGTGTAGTGTTGTAACCATTCAAGTGTTACAGAATTAAAACATTTGTGAGCATCGTAAGAGATTAAAGCGCTCATCGCGTGTTGACCATGGTTGCAATCTTCACATCCCCTGAGCAGAGTATGAGGATACTTCTCGGTATTAGAGTGAGGGCCAGGGACATGCTGAAAGCTGTGGCAATCTGATGTGGAAAAATTGTAATGTAATGACTCAGATCCACATAGGCTCCATGTTTGTCGCTTCCGTCTCTGTGAGCCTCTGTGAGCCCTGCTTAGTTGCTTCTGTGGGTAGTGGTCTTGTGGTGTCCTCAACCCCTATGACCCTACAATCTTTAGGAATGTTCTTGATGCCAGTTTCTTCAAGTATTCCTGAAATCGGCAGCAGTAAAGTGGTGTTCTGAGGTAAGAAGTAAGACCTGAGCAACTTCTAGGGCCTGTTAGCATCATTTTTCATATGCCGATCCTGAGTGAATAGAATTACCACACAAAGATGAGGCAGGCATAACAGCACGTTCTTGTTGGGAATTTAGGGTGTGTTTCCTGCACTCTGAGACCAAAGCCTGGACTTACTACTTTATATATGGTTTCTCTTGCTATCATCAGATTTTCTTGAGGCCCTATGGATTGAGATGGGAAGTCAGTCTAAACTGCTTACTTTTGGGTGAGTCTTTAGGGATTTTGATCACTTTCTCTTTTATTAAGACACAGGCATTACTTAATTCAATACAATCTATAAAGGAACGAGATTTTCAAGTAATATCACTTTCTGACTTTATTCCAATGTTCACTATCATTTATCATAAGAGTTAATCTTGCTGGCAAGCTTATTTATAGAAATTTGTGGTTCAACTGGCTGAGGTATTTGATATTATTTGACTTTAAACGGGAACAGAATGTCCTATGAAAGTGATTGTCTCCACTGTGGTCCTGGTTGTTACCCACAATAACTGAGAGGTTTCATGATTATCAGCCATGTGTACTTTTTTTTGTTTGTTTGTTTGTTTTTTTTTTTTTTTGGTTTTTCGAGACAGGGTTTCTCTGTGGCTTTGGAGCCTGTCCTGGAACTAGCTCTGTAGACCAGGCTGGTCTCGAACTCCCAGAGATCCGCCTGCCTCTGCCTCCCGAGTGCTGGGATTAAAGGCGTGCGCCACCATCGCCCGGCTATGTGTAGTTTTATAATCCATATAAAGAGAAAACAATGAAACAATAAGGTACAGCACTCAAGGGGATTGCAATTTTTATCATTTGTTGAACATGTATTTAAAAGATGCTTTTTAAAACTGAACCAACAGCTAGCATCCATATAGGGTTTCATAAAGGAAAAACAGAAACAACTTACATCTGGATTGTTATAGAGTACACTTCCAGGTAATGGGTCCCTGACTGTATAAGACACCTAAGAGTCTGAATTTTGATGGAACCTAGACACCAGTATTTAAAACAATAAATGAAGAGCATCTTTAGTGGGGCTTCCCATACCCAGTGCATGCTGAGCTGACATTCTCTCTCCCAGACTTGTGTGTTCGTGGGAAGCAGAGTCACATGTTTTTCTCATCTTTGTATCTTCACACCATATCAAGTATCGTTCACAGTCATTCTGATGTGCAACCGTTTTTTTTTTTTCATTTGAATGTGACCCCCCAAGCATGACTCCGTACTCCAGTCACCTCCTGTATTTGCTAACTTGGTGAATTGTGCAATAACCGGGGTAGCAAACCTCAGACTCTAGAAAGGGTTTTTTTCTTCAATAAGAAAACTTGTGAGTAGTTTTTTCTCTTTTCCTCTTCTTCTTCTGTTGTTGTACTCTGAGGTTTGTGTATTTCTTACCGTCCTTATGCCAGCAAACAAGTTCTCCGTATGTGGCAATCTCCTAACTGGTTTCCATTTTTATGTAGGTGTTCCTTTAGCAACCCATATTTCACAGTGATGCCTTGAAATGCAAATCTAATCTTGCTGTTCTCTGCCTAAATATATTCAGTGGTTCCCAAATGCACAAGCAACACGTATAATCCAGAACAAAACCCTGTCTCATCTTTGACTTCTTCCCCCCAGTCACACTGGTTTATGGTCAGCAACTTTGGTGCTTTCTTTTTTTTTCTTTTAAACACTGCCTGGCCCATTAGTTTCAGCTTCTTAACCCATTTCTAATAATCTATGTAGCACCACGAGGTGCGCTTACCAGGAAAGATCTTTACCTGCGTCTGTCTGGAGTGGTGCTTTCTATGTGTTTCTTGACTTTCAAAGACTCTTCTGTTTGTGTCAATATCTCTCTCAAGTTAAAACCATGGAAATCTTCTCTGGGAAGTTTAGTCTGGATGGGTTACCCTTCAGTTAGGTCCTATTTATTTCTTAGGTCACTGTACTTGCCTCACTCCACTGTAAATTCTTACTAACTTTTTAATATTCCAATGACAGCTTCTTAAATGTAGGTATTACTTTCATCTTGTGTCTCGACTTCTAACATTTCAGTTAGACTCCATGAATGTTTTAAGTGAAAAATCAATTGTGGAAATGGATAGGATCATTAGATAGGAGGATGACTGTGATGATAAACATCCATAAGTTTAATGGATAGCCTTGTTTGCTTACCTAGGGCTGGGCCCTATACTAAGAACTTTATATTAATTATAATCACTCAATCACCATGACAAGTCTGTAATGTTTTTACCACAATCATGTCTGTTTTGAGATTTAGAAAGTTGAGGTTTAGAGACTTTATGAAACTTGACCATGCAATGTAACTGGTAAGTGGTGAAGCCAGGATTGCAAAATACATCATGACTTTCACTGACCATTTGGCTAGATAGCATCAACCATGAGCAGTTACTGGCTTAAGAACTTCATGTACCACCTTAATCATAGATATAAGAAGGTGGAGGAGTGAGATAGTAACAACTCATACATTTGCTAGCACTTTATTTTGCTGACTGAAAAGTTAGCACCAATCACCCCATAGCTTAACAAAGGCGTGTCTTATTTTTTCTTAAACTAAACAGGAGGAAGATTATCTTGTAAAGTCCCTTAAATGATAAGAAACTGGGATGAGAACCTGGGCCCAACTTAGTCCCTCCTTTACAGTTTTATGTCAACGAGTTGTGATGATGTTATCAGTATAACCATAAAAGCACCTATTTCAGGTAAAATAAAGAGGAGCTAAGAATACTGGAGAATAAGGAAGGTTTCCTCATAAAAGCTACACATAATGAAAGATCGTTTCACTGTTGTGGTCTGGGTCTTAGATTCCACTTTTTGATTTTCTTTCTGGTAAGGAGGCTTGAGTTTTTTGTCCTGGAAAGTTTACTATATAACATAATACAAAGGTTCTTTTAAGTCATTTCCCTTACCACATGATGTTGTGAACTTGTTCTCTGATGTATTTTTAAAGATACTAAACAATGTTTCAAGTGAGCCAAATGCTATTATGACCTTTTCAATACAATGTTTTTATTAATTCTTTGAGAAATGTCATATAATGTATTTTCGTCTTATTTGTCTTCACTGCTCCGCTCCCCCTAAATTCCTTAACCCCTCCCAATTTCCTCTCTCGTGTTTTCTTTTTTCTTTTTTAATAACCGACCCAATCCAATTTGTTCTCCCATATACTCGAGAGTATGGAACCATCTACTGGAGTGCAGTTGATCTACAAGAGGCAATACCCTTAAAGAAAACTGACTCTCCTTTAACTGAAAGCCATCAAATTCCAGGAGTTTCCCTGTCAGGTGTGGAGGCTTGAGCCTCTCCTCCCTCCATGCTAGAATGCTGATTGGTTTGATCTTGTGCAGGTTTTATGGAGGCAACCAAAGCAGCTTTGGGTTCATAAGTAGAGCTGTTCTGTCACGTCCAGAAGATACTGTTTAACACTAAAGATATTTAAAAAACAAAGGAAAATATTTCATATCCTACATGTATATATATATATATATACATATATATATATATATATATAT
>NC_022025.1:9352806-9373504 GCF_000317375.1 Microtus ochrogaster | reverse complement strand
ATATATAGTTCAATAGGAGATAGGAGTTGCTATGCACAAAAGACATTGCTCCTCTCAGAAGCCAGAGGTTGCCAAATAAAATCCTAGTACCAGGTATGAGACAACTTTCCTTGACTTGTTAGTAAGGGGTGTCCCTGAAACTCTCCCAAATGTATTGCCATTGTTCTTGCTTGCCTACCTGAACTCAACAGTAAGGCTCTATTGGTGGAGATAGTCTACAGTAGGGTCACAAAACATGAAGAAACCAAGTTGATACTGAACAGGAAGCTTCTTCACCATTAGCTACCTTTCATAGTATTGAAAAGCTGTTGGGGGAAGTCATTAGCAATCTTACTCAGCTGTGAACTCTGTGAATTACAACAATGAGCACTGCAAGATATGTCTATGGGTGCCATAGTGGCATGAATGTCATGGGGGTAACCAATTGATTTCGTTTGAATTTATTGATCACTCTTCAAGAGGAAATGGCATGCCTGGTACGGCAAATCCGGCTAGCATGCCCTGGTGTTGCAACTCTGGCCTAGTGCCAATGATTTCAAAGAAATGGTCCTTATCAATAAACCTACTACTATTATTTTGGTAAAGGGACTATAGACATAGTATCAAACTACACTCTAAATTCATATCTCCATGCCCATAGGTTAACATAGATCGCATTCATAATTGGAGAAATTTCTTTGTGAAGTGGATGATGGTTCAAACAAAGACTTACAACTGCTCGTAATATAGAAGATAAGCATCAGTGGAAAGCTGAGCCACAGATAGCACAGCTGTTAAGATTTGACAAAATATTTTGGATCAAAGTTACACACGTGCGGCAAATCAAACCTTCAGAATGTTTAAAAGTACATATCATATTCATTTAATTTATAAGCAGATGTCTGAGTGAAGATTAATATTCGGAAAATTCATGATTGGCATGATAGATGAGGCTTTTTTTTTTCAGTAAGTGCATTGTGGAAGTGTTTCACATGTGTAACTGCTGAAAACTGTCTTTCGCTTTTATCCGCTTCACCGGAATTACTAGGAACCTACTTTAAGGAAACAGACTAATTATGATAGTAATATTACATCTCCTCCTTACGTAATTATGGGAAGCATTAGATCAACTACCACAATACTGAAGAATCATCACTGAGTTGTACACTAGCTTGTAGGACTGTGTAGACATTGCATGGGGAGTGGTAAGAACTGCGAAAAGGAAAACTTTAGAATTCAAAATCACTCAAGACCTTGCCTTTACTAGGTACTCACACCGATAGTCTTAGATTTCCAGCAGTTATATAAAAGTATGTCCAAAGATAAATTGTCTTACAGGTTTAAGATCCCAGGGCGCAATTAAAAACAGCGCAAAACAAGGAGCTAAAGGGAGGAACGCAGAGTGATGGGCAGTGGTGGGTGATGCGCAGCGGTGAAGCTGCTGTGTGTGTGTTTGAGAGCTCATCTGAACACTGTTGCAGGCAGAGCGGACACGGAGGCTGTAGAGAAAAGAAATTGGAAGAGTTTCGTAAAAGAGAATCGGTGGAGCCCGTTTCCCAAGATGACTGACGAAGGAAATGAGGATCTCTGGGGAAAACAAGGATTGACTGAGGAGATAAATTGGTGTTGAATGAAGCCAGGTGCTCAAAAAACAAATGTTATCCACTTTAATACTTTTAAGTAGGCTTGTTTTCCGGTTAATATGCCTTGATCAGACATGGTGGAGAGATTTTCCAGGAATCATTCCCATATATAACACACTCTCACGTAGTACATATTTTGCTTTTTTATGAAATACTTCAGTGCAGAGAAGTAGGAAAATAAGAAAACGTGGACAGCAGTGGCTGCTATACACCATCAGGCCTTTGCTTCATGAGGTGAGCAGGCGTGAGGCAACTGTCCATTGGCCTTATATGTTACGTGGTATTTTAGTCCTTATCTGCCATTTACTGCCAACACCTTGGAGAAATATTTATATTTATTTGTATTTAAGATATATCAAATATATGCACATGCCAGGTGTGTTATTTCTTCCAAGGTCTTTAAAGAAACCCAGAAGCAGTATTTCCTTAGGAAATTTTTTTATTTAATTTATTAAACTCCTCAAGGTCTTGGTGGAGAATTCACAGGTAAGGATGGTCAGAGTTACATGAAGATTCATTCTATGTATTCACTCGTGAATTGAGATCTGTAATTGGAAAAGCACATGCTTAAAACCAATTTTTTTTTCCCTGCGATCTAGAATCTTCTCCATCTAGACAGAGGCTTGGTTTTTTTTTTCTTTTACAAACATATTTAAGACGGACTATTGTCTCTTTCAACTAGATCTTCAAAAAAAGGCAAAAACCCAAACTGTATGGTGACTTTCAATGATAAACTTTTATTCTGAATATACCGTTTTTGCACAAGATTTAACACAACGTTTTCTGGGATTATAAATATTTTTTATAACAGTATTATACAAATTTTTACAAAATGTTTTCATCCTGCTAGTTAATTTCCACAAAAGTGTCAAGAGGACATAATAAGGGAAGGGAAGATCTGTTGTTCACAAAAGCCACTTGGCCTGAAGCATGATGCACAATGAGCACTTCATGAAGGGAACCCCAAAAGCATGATCCCACAGTCATACCGCACAAGGAAAGGACAGCTTTGCCAGGTCACATTAGAAACTCAGTTGGCATCTTCGCAAGACAGTATCCCAAGAGTCTCAGTGGAATTTCCATGGTTCTGTTATGTGAACTAGAAACAAGGTAGATGGAACCATTGGTAAGGGCTATCGAATTCTGCAAAAATTTTGGAAATGTTCAGCGCTTGGTAGTTCTGTTGTAGTGATTTGTTCTTTACAGAAATGTACAGTGAATATTAACAATATGAACATTCTGCTATGGAAAACGATGCAAGTTCCAGCTAATGATAAAATATTTGGAGATTGGGGCAAGTGGGAAAAAAAGAATCACAAAATCCATTGTGTCTTGCTAGGTTAGACTCTATGCCTTTAGACTCAGGAGTTTTAAATTAAGACGTCAAATTTCAGCTTTGGTGACTTGAAGACAGGCATTTAAATGAGATTTAACGTACAAGAGAGCATCAAATAAGCAAGTAACACTTGGGTTGCAAAGGTCACTTAAAGGGGATACTGCCTATTTGAACCCCATAAGGCCAGCTTTACAAGTAGTAAAAGGAATATTATATATAAGAAAACTTACAAATGGTAGCAACACTGTGTTTCCCAAGGTAAGCAATAACGCTTCAAGCTTTAGAAACATGAAAACAGAGGGCCAGGACCTAAAAATCTCTTCAGTCAAACTTGCTAACTATGTCATGTTAAAAACCTGTTACAAATGTGGACCACGATTGGCATTTGGCAGTAATGCTGGTTGTTCAAATGAAGAAAAGATGAAACCATTTATGCAGAAATTCTTTCCTGCCACTCAACACCAATGCAAGACTTGTTTTGACTTTGTTTATGTGAAAAAGGACACTGAGCTACGTGGGTATAGCAGCAATTAACTAATAAGAACAGTTTAAATGCTTTTTAAAATGATCGCTTATTTAGTTTTGTTTCTGTAAATAACACACTATACTTACTCTTGCTAAGAGAATTTGCAGAAAAAAATGTTAAATGTAATATTGTAATTTTGGTGGGATGGGTGTTAGTGTCACTTAGAAGTGTTTACAAAAAACATAAACGTTAGTGTAAGTCATGAAAAGCAGTTTTAGTCTGCGGACATGTTTTTGCCCAATTTCTTACCATATTTGTGGTTGTGGTGACATAGAACTCGAACCAAATGAAGTCTTGCAAAAGAGGTGCCAAGCTCAGTGGCGGCTAAGACAACAATAATGTCACTGACGGTCATACGCTTTGTGAGTGACATTAGCCATGAAAGTATAATCAATACAATTGAAACATAATTTAAGGTCGGTTGTTGTTTGCCAGAAGCAATTCAATGGTTTCAATGTGCATCGCTCTTATGGATGGAGTCACAGTTCCCTTTCCCAACATGTCCAGGATTTAAAGTAGTCCAGCAAAAGGTAATAATAAGTTTGAAATAACTGACACACAGCACGACTTAAACATAGTTTCCCTCCCTTTACATCACCTTTCTGTTTTCTAAGGTCAACAGCAGTTATGAACAGACTAAAAATGACAATGTATCAGAAGTGGTGACCGATGTCAAGTCAAAAGTCAACAGTTGGCGAAGTAATTTCAATTGCCCCTCCCCCTTTTGAACTGAAACAAAATCTTAACTTATAAAATGTATACAAATGGTACTCAGGGTAGCATGGTGGTAGGAACGAATAACAATCTAGGCAAAGCTATAAACAAAACAATAAACTATGTTAAAGAGTTGGCTACAACTTTGATATGTGGAGCATACTAAAGTATGCTGGAGTTTGCAAATAATTCTGATTGTAAAATGATGTATATGAAAATTTCCAGCATATGCACACACCAATACTTGGCATGTGTAACTAAAAAGAAAAAAAATCTTCATTTATCATAAAAATATATGCATACTTTCAGCTTACAGTAAAATTACTCTTCTTAGACACATTCATTGTTTTTACCCTCTCTTCAAATACTGTTTACTCCTGAAAATAATTTCTCAAAGCAGAATAAAGTTGAGCTACCATATTAATCTATAATGATATTTCTGACCTACTACACTAATGCTTTTCACCAAGGAAGCTGTATAAAATCAAATTTTATTATTCACAATCAAGTGTTCATGTGCATACAGATAGATTCAAGGTTTCCTGTCTGTTCAGATTAATGTAAAACCTCTCAGGAAGTGGCATGGAAATTTTGATCATATGATCATACCAAAATGGAGAGACAGAAGCAGCGAGAGCAGCAGTTTCTGGATTGTACATGCTAGAAACGAACAAAGAGGAAACCTAGGCTGAATCTCCATTGAGAACATATATGTACTTTTCAAAAAATAAATGTGTTAAATCTGATTTATGTACTTAAAATATCTGTACATAGGTTTTCAGGCAGAAGCATGAATCTGTATAAAAATCCATGAATTCTCGTGTCCCCCGTTTGCCTAACCCCGGTCATTCAGCACGTCCGTCACACAGTATATTCAGAGTAGTTCAACAACATGTTAAAAGATGACGCAAGTGCATTTACACTGCAAGGTTCAGATTCTTACATGACAACCATGTCACCCACTGCACTCCTCAGTGGACTATACTCTACAGGAAGAAGGAAAAACAAACCGGAAAGTTAAAGTAGCAGCAGCATCATGCAAAAATCCCCTTGGCAACCCAAGTTCGTCACCCACAGGAAAACACTTCCCCTCCCCCCACAAGCATCTCTTAGAGTGAGCTAAATATCTGACTAACACTACATGACTGCACTTTGAACAGAAGGGACATGACGCCACGCTTTAAAGGGCTTCCGTGTATGAGGAAATGTGTCATGAATTCCAATTTCACCCGCAAGCACCTGCAACCTCGTCACCCCTTCCTCATTTTCAAACCAATGCTTCGCACCTAACCCAAAATCAACTGGTCACAGTTGCGTTTTGTTTTTGGCAGAGAAATCATTCTTTTATAAGGCATTTGATTCATGGCAATTTTTTTTTGGTAGAAAATTAGCCATTAGTTTGTATTTCAACAGTTTAGACCAATGGATTTTCTCCCTTCCTCTCTCTATATTTAATAACTACTCACAACAGGAATTACTCTTTAACAGAAAATAAGTGAAGGCAAAAATGTCATTGCCCCCCGCCCTAGGGCTTTCTCTCTTTTCTTTTCTTCTTCTTCTTGGTAAAACTGCAGCAGGTTGAAACTGTAGATCAGTCAAGATGCTGCTTCTTTTAGCAATGCCTGCCCGGGGGAACCTCCTACATGTAATCACCAGTGGTGCGACAGTGAACCCCCAAATTCCCACAGAGCACAGACAGAGTTTTGCTTTGATGGTGGACACAGATGACGCAGCATTCACACAAGCTCCAGGTTCTGACACCCCGACATGCAGTCAGTGGGTGATCAAGAATCTGAGCCTTAGATTGGTGCCATGGTAGAGGCCCGGCTAATGTTCTGGGTAGCTTCTTCAACTGACTCTAATAATGTAACTGGGGGCTCGTGTGTTGGCAGGGTCTGGATTGTAGTTGCAGAGATGGGGTCGGAAGGTCACCATAGGGAGTGTCTTCTGCCGGATACGAGCCACAGGAGGAGAAACTGGAGTCCAATGATAGACCACAAAGAAGGGTTTAATCCAGAGACACCACCACAGTCGGTATAATCCTCCTGTTGGAAATGCATAGAAATAAAGAACATTACCATCTTGAAGAAACAAGTAAAAAGCAACTTGTAGGTTAGCTCATATTTACTCCACTTGTGAACTTACCTGGTAAAATTGTTTTACCTGGAACTGAACTGGGTAATATTGATCTAGATTTTACTGTACAGAAATTGTGCTAAAGTGGTCTCCATGGTGGTATTTGTCAAATGTTTGAAATTCTGACAGTGATGAATGGAAGCTAATAATAAATTCTTGTTTGGATATAGGAATTACTAATTAAAAACTCGACTGCAATGATGAACAATCCTTTATATTTACATATCTAAGATATAAACATAAAATGTAATATTTTAATAATTACAAACAATTATGATGTTAAATCTGTTATCCATAAGCAGAAATCGATAAGCTGTAGAAATAAAGGTCCATTTCCCATATTTCTGATGTCCAAGATGAACTTCTAGGCTACAGGCACACTGACGTTAGGAATTACAGTAACATAAGAAATAACATATTTGGACCTGAAGCAATACGAGAGCATCCTGAAAACACAGTCCAAATAAAGAACTAAAGTAGAAAGAGGAGCCAGGCTTATCCACTGAGCCACGCCGTGACGCAGCATGTGCGTGCGGTGGCCACACCCACTGGCCCTCTTCACAGAGCTAGCAGAGGCTCAGGCAGATGCCCAAGAGCACAGCTCTTCTTGACCTTTCATTCCATGATTTCATTCTTTCCAACATTTTCCACAGTTTAAGATTCCCCACCCTGGGGCTGGAGAGATGGCTCAGAGGTTAAGAGCACAGATTGTTCTTCTGTAGGTCCTGAGTTCAATTCCCAGCAACCACATGGTGGCTCACAACCATCTGTAATGAGATCTGGTGCCCCCTTCTGGTCTGCAGGAATACATGCAGACAGAACATTAGTAAACAACTAAATAAAAATCTTTTTTTTTTTAAAAAAAAGATTCCCCACACTGTAGTGAATTTCATAAGTGAAAGTCATGTCCACTCATTCTCATAAAGGTACTTTTAAAAATTCATTGACCCAAGGCTCATCTTGAATGGATCGAGATAGGTTACAGATAAATGTGAGCAAGGGTTTTCTGTAGAGTAATTTTACAGAGTCTAAACTCTCAAAGAATGGGAGCTTCCGATTTACTTCCCTGCCAGAGATTAAAGCACTACTCGAAGCTGAGTAAATGAATGGATTTGTGTTTGGAGGTAGCATAGCTGTTTTCTATTCAAGAAAATGCTGAGAAAACAATACACCAAGGAAAAATTTTTAAATTTGAAATGCTGCCTCTTAAATTCTGTGGCAGCTTGAATGTATTTGGTCCTCATGAGCTCATAGGGAGTGGCACTATTAGGGAGTGTGCCTTTGTTGGAGGAAGTGAGTCCCTGCGAGGCAGAGGGCCTTTGAGGTTTTCTAGTCTCAAGATACCCCAGTGTCTCAGTCAACTTTCTGTTGTCTGTAAGACGCAGTACTCTTAGCTTCAGCACCACATCTTCCTGCGCACCACCATGCTCCCTGTCATGATAGGGGACTGAACCTCAAAAACCCGTAAGCAAGCTATCATCATTAAATGCTTTCCTTATAGGAGAGGCCATGGTCATGGTGTTTCTTCACAGCAATAGAAACCTTAACTAAGACAGATATAAAGAGTTAGATGGTTCTAATCTGACTAGCTAGCGGAGTAGATCATCAGTTCTCATCTTATTGACAGCTCAGGAGAACTCAGTGCTGCATAATATTCCTTTCCCACACCCTGTTCTCAGGTGTTCTTGGCTAACACTCCGGGTAGTCTAGAAATTTATCTGGGATTCTCTTGCTCTCTCTGGGCTGGCCTCACTCCGTCAGGATCTCTAACTGGTGAGCTTTTCCAGAGTTCAGCTTTCTGTCCTCTTTTTTCTCTTCATGTTGGGTTTATTTAAGTTACCTGCCTATACAATTCACCCACTGGACTTGGAAATTACTCTCTGTTACAGCCCCTGCCCATCTCTCCTCTGACTCCTATGTCACCAGCTCTCCTCTCGTTTATACTGTGAGCTTTAAAGCTTAACTACCAAGCTTGCTGATTTTTCCCAGTGTCCCTAAGTGTTACTTCTAGCATATATCAGGACAAAGACTCCCAGGTAATTTGACATTCCTTTCTTTCTCAGGTCAAATTCTGCCAGCAAGTCCTCTTAACTGTGGCTTCAAAATTCGCCTCCAAATTTCCCGTTCTCTTCCTCAGGTCCATCGCCGTCACTTCACTATGAGGGGCCTCACTTTTCTCATTGCTTCTGCTTTCCTCCAAACAACTGTCCTTGTGAACCAGAGGTCAAATCCTTCGACCTCGGATGTGAGATGTGAACCATGCTCTAAAGACAATCCACATCTGCCCTAAGGACAGCAGGCCTTCGTCATGACACATTCCCACATCCCATCTTTCCCCTTCCCTGACTCCGCTGCCGTTCTCTACAATGCACCCTCTAGCTCAGGGCGTTTTCACTTCTTCGCTTTCTTCAGCCGCTTTTCTCTCCAAGGAGGGTAACCCCCAAAGAGTTCAGTTACACTTAATTTAAAGAAAACTTGGATATTTTAGAAATTTTTTTTTCAAAATGAAATACTTTGATTAAGGGGATATTATATTTTGTTTTGTGTTCTGAATTATAACTATGTCACTTATTTCCAATGACGTAAAACAGCTGAATATATCCAACAATAATGGATCACTTTTAGTTTTAGGGAAATCTGTGGGCAGACAGAATCTTCAGAATTACCCTTTAAATATACCCCTAACACATGCTGTGTTTCCTTTCATTTTTAAAGAAATATTTTCATTAACCTTAACTTCATTAACCCATGAGTTGAGTGATTTTTTTTCATCCAAGTTAAGCATTGACTCAGCGCATCCATGATCATCCCCCAAGACCCTTACATATGGGGCCCATTGACTTTCCCCTGTAGATAAAGAAGGGAGGACAAGGAGGTACATAAGGTCTCCTTGTGAGCAGCAACAATTGCTAAGAAGGAGAGATTTGGGGGAGGTGTAGCTGGCCACATGCTGCGTAGACTCCTGTCAATTAACTTGGGAGGAATCCTTACTTGCATCTGTTGCTGCCTTCCCTATCTGAAGTGAATGCAGAGACACAGCAGGAAAGGTCACATAATGTCATGAACCTCACAAGATAGTGAGAACACTAGGTCAAGATTTTACATGTAGAAAGCCTAAGAATCATACACATATAAAGCACATATTCAGTTTATGTACTCAGTGACTTACGTTTATAATCTGGGTTTGTTTAAAATGATACAATTCTCCCAATGGGCATGCTTTAACTTTAATGACCTTCAGCAATTTTGCTTGTCTTTCTTTTGCTCTTTCCCTTGTTAGCCTGCAATAAAAACCCCGTTGAAAGGTCTACTTTGGATGCTACTGTTTTAGGAAGTCCTTGTGGTGTGGAGCTTTGTAATTGTATAGCTATACTACGACAGTGTGCCAGGGCTCTTGCAGTAGATGCTCAGGAGGGTCACAGGTGATGTGCCCAGATGGCAAGTGTTTACTTAATGCTGGTTCATGCCTTGGGCTGCAGAACTGTGGGAAAGCACTCTGCCTTGGAAAGCAAGTATCTCGTGAGAACAATCTGTGCTCAGATATTTGTGTGGTAGACACTGGATTTGCGCAAAGAGATCATAGTCTTTAAAGCCTTCTCTGCAAATAATGCTTACATTGAAAATTGACTTCTATTTGTGTAGAAAAGTTGTTAAACAAAGAAAAGCTACCATTGCAGTAGCCAGTGAGGAAGGACAAACAACCTTAGGCATTACGGTTGTTCTGCACTAAAGCATGGAAAATTCTCATATTTCAATGGCCATATACACATGCTCATATTTCCGTAAGCGTCCTTCATGGTTTTCCTGATGTTCTTGTCTATTTTATTAATAAAATTTCAGGTCCTCTTTAGAACATTTACCTGCAATTTTCTTTAATATTTGTTTCATGGAATAGTTTCATTAAGTAGTGGTAGCTTAAAAAGCTCAGTAGTTATTATTTTATATCTAAGTGATAAGGTATAATTCATATCTATCTAAAATTTTTATAATTGTAAAAGTAAATTGCATAATGAAACATAAAAATTAATGTATTTTATACCATTTCATATATGTCATATCATATAAGTTGATACCCTTTGGTTCCATTTTGTTCATCTTTATTACCATTAAAAATAAGGACATCTATAGAAGCATCCTATTACATTTAAAGTGATTAATTATATACTTTTAATGGACTGATAAATGTATATTCCAGATCACACTGTGTATACTGGTTTTAGAACATATGTATGTATTTTACAAAGGAATATTCTTTGAACTATTTTACCATGAAAACCATTGTTTTGTCATCTCAGAGAACAAACGTGGCTGTTTCCTGTGCTTTCCTCTGCTCTCCCAATCTTCCACGAGCCCACTCTGCTCTTACTAACATCCACCCGATCTGGGGAATTCCTAATCAACGACTACTTGAGGACCAATGATGGCAGAGCCAGACAAATGCCACTGCAGCATTACCGTGACAATAATTCTAGAGCATCAGAAATGAAACAGGGTAAACGATACACAGAACACGAGCCACAGAGGCACCCGCAGCAGCCTGCTTTCTTGCTACAGAAACTTCCCCAAAGATTAAAGATTAATGGCCATTTTGGCCCAGATTCAAATACTAGTGCTTAAAATGAGTTCAAAACTTAGAACTCTTTATATTAAAATAAGCATACACATATTTTGGGAATAAGTCCTAAGATGTTACTTAAGTTAGATTGGCTGGGGAAAAAAAGGGGGAAAAAAAGAAAAAGAATAAGAAAAACATCTGAATGACTGGCTCGGATATTCTTAAACTACCTATTACATTTGAAATGGTACATTAATTATACTTAAACATTTTAAAAATTAAATCAAGATCACAAGTTCTAATAATTATGTATTGAAAGTAAAATTTCCTGAAAGTTTTTCAATTTTTATCTATATTGGTGTAATGATTATACCAACACCTTATAAGAAACATAATGATCTTTAAACCAACATAGGCATTTGATCCGCTGGGCTTAGCATGAGAAACAGATGCAACATTTGAAAAAGAGTACCTACAAAATAATATTAGTATTGGAATTGTAATAATCTTGTTTCAGAATGTATTTTATCACGGACTTAAGTACATGGGTTCTTTTCTAAAATTCTAAGTCTAAACCAAAAAAAAAAAAATTAGAGGAAGTGACTGGCCATCCACAGCCCATTCAAACTAGAAGGAAAATGAGGCTAGGATCTAGCTAGCATCGTGGAGCTGGCAGGACCCCTTGTACAAACAACTTGATCCTATTAACAACGGGCAGAGTAGCAAGTACAGGGAAGGGAAAGAAAGCCCAGCAAAGAAGACAAGCAGGAGGAGATGTCCTGCAGTCTACTGGCAGTTAGCAGTTAGGTGAGCCTCCACCCAGCGCAGTGGCACAGAGCCATTGCAAGTAAGCACCGAGAAAGTCCTCTACTGCTGAAGACACATGGTTAGCACTGGCCAAAACAGCTGACACATCCAGACTGCTGGAAGGTGTCAGATATCATCAGTGTCTTAATAAAAAGGTGCAGTGTCTTCTGATGAGAATATTTGAGAATATTTGAGGTGGGGTTTTTACATCAGCTTGTAAATTCTTCTCTGTGACTTTAATCTGTGCTTGTACTACTGAAGTTGATGACGGGTAGCTGATGAATGACGTTTCTGTAATGACTGACATTTCTCTGGGGCCCCTAAGCAGCTCTTTGAGAAATGGCTAACATGAGCAGGCCACTAGAAAACTTGACAGATGGAAGGTATGGTAGAGATAATGGCAGGAGTTTTTATATCTGTGTGCTCCAAAACGCCTTCCATGCTAAATTCGGAAAAAGTAATTTTAATTTTGAATCCCTTTTCAAGACAATATATCAGTTCTTCTTAAATAGATCTGGCTGCCACATCTTATATTTTAGATCTGTTCCCACCAACAATTTGATTTGTTTAACTTACTATGCGAATGTGCCATGCATATGACAAGGAGGTCAGAAAAGAACATCCTCTGTCCATCTTATTGCCTCCAGACAGTGACTGCCACTGAGCTGAAAGCTCATCACGTTGGCAAGGGTAGATGCCCAGTACACCTGCGATCTGTCTATATTCATTCCCTAATGTTGGGGTTCCAATCACTGGCAGTCATATCTGGCTTTTTATGTGGATTCAGAGAATTAAAACTCAGCTACTCTGCTTGTTTTAAATTAACATATCAATTTGTGTAACATATTCCTGTGAAAACGAGTTACTATTTCTGAGGCTGATATTGCTGTGTTTTAGGAAAAACACCTGTAAAAATACACATTGATTCCTAGATGTCTCTACAAGTCTTTAAAAAATCAATTCACAAGAAGACAGTGCTCTGTTCTGTTTGAATATTCTTTGGGGTATGTAAGCCAGTGAACAAAAATAAAACAGAAAAATTAGAGACCTGGGTAATGTTACATTGATAGTAGTAAAAGGATATAGAAGTGATCTATTACAGTCATTTTTGTGAACAAAGATGGCTAATTTTAGAATCAAAGACATTGAATATATATAAGAATATATGCATATATAAATTAATAAACAAACATTTGATCTAGCTGAATATATGTGTATTAACTGACTATAATAGGATGTCAAAGCAGTAGGAAGTAGAAATCACTAAATTTTACGAAAAGTTGTAGTCATCATTAAACAATATATATTAGGTATGAGTTATAATATTTTGTGAGCTTAACCCTGGGGGAAGCAAACAAACCACCCTTAAGGTCAAGCCCCATGCCCAGCTCTAGATGACCAACATAAAATGAACTTAAGGGAATCTTTGGAGGTTCTTTGTCTCATAAAGTTGTGTCAGAGGTTTTGCTTTATGTTTGGTTTTGTTTTATTTTTAAAACCTTATAAGTCTTTTGTGTATGTATTATGACTTCTTGATTGTGGGATTCCCCCTCTGTATGCTGTGAGTATCATTGGTGAATAAAGAAGCTGCTTTTGGCCAGTGACTTAACAGAGTAAAGCCAGGATGGAAGAGATATATATAGAGAGAGTAGGAGGAGTCAGAGAGAAGCCATGTAGCCACCATCAGAGAAAGACATGGTGGAACCTTGACAGTAAACGACAGACACGTGGCAATACACAGATTAATAGAAATGGGTTAATTTAAGATATAATAGCCAGAAACACTCTTAAGATATTAGCCAAATAGTATTGCAAATAATATAGTTACTGTGTGATCATTTCAGGTGTCTGGGTGGCTGGGAAACAAATAAGCAGCCCCACTACAAATTGGCATACCAACGTGGTCAACTATATCCACATAAATCCTGAGAAAACTTAAAAAGGAATTCTAGACAAACACAAGAACAGAATTAAACATGGCTTTTTGGTAGCAGCATTTTCTTGGGTGGGCTCTGTTTGCTAAAGCAAGCAGAGGCATGAATCATTTAAGAGAGGTCTTCCTAATTCAGCGTAGAAAAATAAAAATAAAAACGGTTGCTTCCTGGGCCATGCTCCCAGAACAAACTCTTTCAGGAGGCCCAGCACTTGAATGTGGTTTGTGGGCAGCATGCTGAAAGTCACTTGGTGGCAGCATGGGACAACTAGTTACCAGAGTTGAAGTGGTAAGCATGGGCTCCCGCCTAGCAGTCTCAGAGGCAGTGAACGAATCTCTGCCATGTTGGATTGGGCAGAGCCAAAAGGCAAAGCAGCCTTAGTCCTAGCCAGGCTGCTTTGCATTTTAAGAAGCTCTCCTGGTCAGAAAAGGATTATAGATAAGCAATACAGAAAGATTCAGGGAAAAAAAAAAACACCTCTGAATGTGTCACAGTGTTAGATAAATGTATGTAGGCTTGGGAGGGAGAAGAAAGAGTATGAAGAGTTATAAAAAGAAGTAAATGGTTTTTTTAAAAAAATAAAGTCTTTAAAGAGACAGAGTAAACTTGTAGAAAAAGTAATAGATTAAGAAAAATAAGTCACTTAAAGAGAGAATATACATAGAAAGTCTGGATTATATACATTACTTTGTTTTCATTGAATCTTTTGACTGTGAAGAAGCTAAGTACAGAGAGATAGTTCATTGTATAGACTGCTAAGCTAAAGCAGTTTTAAAGGTATCTTGACTTCAAAATTTGGGTCTAAGGATATGTTGCTTTGGAAAAGAGGTTCTTCTTTTGTTTCCACAGAAGATGAGACCCTATAGATTTCTTCCAAAATAATGTGGTTTGATGAATCAAGACCTCTCAAATGTTGATATGTACACTCCCAAAAATTACTTTGCCCAACAAAAAGCAAAAAGCAGTTTGGAAAGAACTACACCCAAATATTGTTTATAAATGATTGTTTATATTTAAAGGGGGATATGCTATAAATATTTGCATGGGTATGGATCTGGGTTTATTTATACAAATTTAATATCAATTTTGTTATATATATGTATATATATTTCTACTCTTCATTAAAATATTGTGTTTTTGCAGCTCATTTAAAAATGTAATGTATAATTAAGAAATACATGTTAATATTCATGTATAATAGTCAAGTTTGTAGTCATGTTAGGTTTTCTAGATGTACAGAGATATATTTCAGAAAGATAGGGATTCTTCAAATCTTTCAAAGACCTTCAGAATATGGCATTTAAAATGTTTCAGAACATAGGACTTTTCATGGCAATGAGACATATCTGTTCCTGGCAGTACCAATCTACTTCAAGAGGTTTTGGGCATCAAAAAGGCTTTTTAAGTTTTTTAAGTTTTTTTTTTAAGTCATTTGAGCAACAAACTGCTCTTACATGGACTTCTTGATATTAGGCTGTATGAACTGGACATGGAGAACCCACAGAAAAATGACTGCTGAACTTGCCTAAAGGTGAGACAGTCCTTCGGGGTTTATGAAACAGATCTTTGGATTTTTCTGCTTCATGGAAAAGTCTTCTAGATACTATGGGCCTGTAGGCTGAAGACTGGATGCCTCCACATTACAGAAGAACTCTGGATGGCTGTCCAGGCAGTGAGGTGTTTCTGTCAATTCTAGAGTTTTGGAAGTTGCTTACAATATTTTTTTCCGTTAACTTAGGTTACATTATATCCTTCTGGGACCTTTGATGGAGTTGAAAAATAGATAGTTATAGTTTTCCTTACCTATGAAAAAAGATAAAGTAGATATAAATGTTGAAACTGTAAGTCTTACAAGATACTTGTTTTGTTATATGTAATCTTGCTATCTTAAGGTTAAAACCTTTTTATTTAGGCAGAAAAGGGGAGGTGATGCAGGATTCCCTTCTGTATGCTGTGATTACCATTGGTTAATAATGAAGCTGCTTTCAGTCAATGGCTTAATTGAGTAAAGCCAAGCTGGAAGAGAGAGAGAGAGAGAGAGAGAGAGAGAGAGCGCAAAATCAGGAAGAAGCCATGTAGCTGCTGCTGGAGAAAGATGCACCAGAACCTTTCCGGTAAGCCACAGTCACGTGGCAATACACAAAATAATAGAAATGGGTTAATTTAAGATACACGGGTTAGCCAGGAATATGCCTAAGTTACTGGCCAAACAGTATTGGAAATAATATAGTTTCTGT
This sequence comes from Microtus ochrogaster, assembly GCF_000317375.1. Lineage (NCBI taxonomy): Eukaryota > Metazoa > Chordata > Mammalia > Rodentia > Cricetidae > Microtus > Microtus ochrogaster. The sequence goes on along the minus strand of NC_022025.1, from coordinate 9,357,637 downwards.
GTGATTATTTCCGTTTTGGGCAAGCGGTTTCCACCAACAGCTTCTGGTTTTGTGTTTTTATGGGATTCCTGTGTGTGCAAAAGTATGTCTACATGCAATTTTTGTGCTTTTTGCGGTTCTTTTTCTTGTCTGTTGTTTTGTCCTACTCTAGTTTGTTTCATTTTCTTGTTATTTCTTAGATTCTGTGTTTTCTAATTAGAGTCAGAAAGGCCATGGATCTAGATGGGAAGGTTGGGAGGGGAGGGGAGGAGGACCTGGGAGTAGCTGCGATAGAAAAGGGATAGTAATCAGAATATATTGTACCATAAAACCTATTCCAAATGAAAGGAAAAGGAGCGTGTGCTTCAAGTCTGTAGCACTCTGTCAACACCAGGTCATCAAATAACAGCTCTTGCTAGTGTGTGCCCTGCTAGCATTGTATACTCAGGCTTTTGGACAGCCAGAACACCATCCTCATGGTTAGTATGACTTTGGTCTGCCAGCATCCACGTTCTTCTGTGGTCTTTGGATGTCTCAAAGGCAGTCTGGTAATACGGTAGGGCTGTAATATATTATAGATTCTCTGAAAGAAAAAGCCTAACCAATTGTTTTTGAAATGACTCTCAGTCATTTTTCCCTAAATGCTTTACTTAAGAATTACTAAGTAATTCATAAGCTATATTCATATAAAAGATATAGTTTGAGTGAATGGAGAATTGTCATAGTGGTTATGGCTGATCTTTCAGAGCATCTATGTTTGACTCCCAGTCCTCATGTGATGGCTGACAACAAGCTATAACTCTAGTCCCGGAGGCTGTGATGGCCTCTTCAGGCCACCTTGGGCATGAGGCACAAAGGTAGTGCACAGATTATATATGCAGACAAAACATCCATATACACAAAATCATTTTCTTAAAAAACTGATATAGGAGAAAATATAACAAAATACTTAGATAATAACTATCCAAACAAGTTTTTAATTGGATGATGACTAAACACATCCCAATTAAAATCAAAATAACACCTGCAGGATTGGAATATAAATTAAGTTAGGTGACATATTTCCTGTGATTAACATTTTATACAGGGTATTATTATTCATTATTATGTCTTTAACACAACTGCATAGACTATTAAAAAGTTTATTGAAGTTTTGATTGAAAGTAAGGTAGTGGAAAATGCAGAAGAACTCCTAACCTTATGCTAACCATAAAAAGCTAATGAAATGAAATTTTAGTTTACTAGGAAGTACATCACATTCAAGAGAAAACCTATGGTAAAGACATAATGATGAGTTAAAAATGAAACACATCTCCTTGGAAAGTGACTATTAATTTCTATTACTGTAACTCATGGAAACCCTTACCAGGACATTGTTGTCAAAGCAGACATCAGGTCCTTTTCGGTATCTGGGTTGCTTCACCATGTCGCATGGATCTGGACCGTCAGCTAGAGAGGCTTGTCAAGGAACAGGGTGGATGGAACTTCTTCCCCACATGGTCAAAAGAGGCAATGAGATATATGGATTTCCAAAATCAATTACGACCAACCTATGCCAGTGTTCTCAGCCAACAGAACCAATTCAAGTATTTGGAATGGTGAGAAACTGTATGTTCAGTGAACTGTTCTCACAGGTCCTGAGTATTGTCATCAATTCTAACCTTCCATGCAAAGTTTGGTACTGCAGTATTTTTCTTCTATAGGATAATAAACAGGGTGACAAACTTAAATATTCATTACTTTAAGATGATCTCCTCCAGACAGCTCCTGCACCAAAGGATACAAGTCTGCTCCGCTTGCATGAGCAGCCGTGTGTCACAGGGACACGTTCCTTTGCTCTCCACCATTATGAATACTAAGTTGGTGTTCATCAGCTTTTCTACATGGAAGATTCTGCAAAATATATTGTAGAAAAGATCACTAAATGAAAACCATCTTTTGGAAAAAGAAGAATGGAAATCATTCCAAGATCCTCTCTTCATGAAAAGAAAGATAAAACAATGTATTAAAAAACCAAAACAAAGCATCACTATCTGGGATAACACACACACACACACACACACACACACACACACACACACACACACACACAAATGAGTATGACTTCAAGATCACTATGTTTTTACTTACTAACATGAACACATTCCCTCTCTCAAAACTAGAAAATCTTTAAGGTCATATTAAAACCATCTTTGATTGAAATCTTTAAAGTTGTTGGTCCTAATTACAAAATAAGTACTATTCAGTTAATGTCCAAAATCCTAAAAATGCTTCATTTTTAAACATACAGGAAATGGCAGAATTTATAATTGGCAATAAACCAGCAATACTTTATTTTGAAGGCAGACAAAGCAGGAACCAAAAAGCAGCTAAGCATATTGTCAAACTGAGGTCAGGAGAGAGTGCGGAGCAAGGCTCCTCACAGGCTTCCGCAAGGGCACAAATGTTTTCTATCCAATATGGGAAGCAAGGCTCTTGCAATGTGACATAAAATTTTTCATTATTGCATTTAACTTTAATGGTAATACAGATAGGTGTCTGTAGTTGGAAACCATTACATTGCAGAACTCAGAGACAGAATCAGGCTGTATGCTCCATGCCCAGTGTCAGTTGCTTAGTTTTCCTTTGTAACCATATGTGAGCAAGATCTAATTTCCTTATGTTTTTTCAAAATGGATTTTACTAGCTTATCCTTTTGAGCTGGGGAGAAAACATAGGCTACCTTAAGTGAGAGTGCTTTCAAGCGATGAGTTAGACCAGTCTCTACCCTTTCAGTTCTTCACGTATGCATCGCTGTGAGAGGACCACAATTAGTGCACAGCTAAGGTGCTGTGCACACACCCCAACTGCAGCCACTCCACGCTGCTCCTCTAGCTTCTAAACTTGAAAGTTCTGTACACTCACTTCATTCACTTTTAAATAAAGTGATCTTTACCCAGAGTTCATGTCTGACTTCTCCCTTTACCTTCCTCCTCATGAACTATACCTCCTTGAAGAAGTAGCTTACAAAATCAAGTCGTAAAAAATATTAACTATGCCTGTTGGTTACTCCTTGGAGTAAACAGTTATTGTTATGTTGTAGACTAACTTTGTCAGCCCCCAGCAAAGATTCCAATGCTTTCCTAGGTTACCTTACCTCGTCCCCTTCCTTTCTGCTGTTCATGTTATTCTGGAAAACTTGCCCTCCATCTCTTTTTAGAAAGTCCCTCGGCACTTTATACCCTGTGGCTCAGTGACCCCATAGCATGGATTATCACTTTCCTTTCCTATCTTGTCTTCCTCCTCTGTTCTATTACAGTCAAGTGCTATGGGACAATGCTTTTGTACACAATAATGATTTGCCACTCGTATTGCTTTAATAAAGCACTGATTGGCCAGTAGCCAGGCAGGAAGTGTAGGCGGGGCAACCAGACTAAGAGAATTCTAGGAAGAGGAAAGGCCAGATGCAGTCTTCAGTCAGATGCAGAGGAAGCAAGATGAGAATGCCAAACTGAGCAATGATACCACGTGGCTAAACATAGATAAGAATTAGGGGCTAATTAATTTGTAAGAGCTAATTAATAAGACTAAGATAATAGGCCAAACAGTTTATAATTAATATAAGCCTCTGTATGTTTCTTTGGAACTGAATGGCAGCAGGGCCAGCCAGGGTAGAAACTTCTGTCTACAGCGAAGTGTATTATTTTCTCTGTATTTAGAAGATGTTTTTTGAATGGTAAGATTCACAATGATCTTAGGAGATATTTTTCTCAGAGCCTTCAACTGCACATCAAAGTTGTTATATGATTTTTCATGTCAGAGAAGGGTAGAAGTAGACAAAGAACACCCCAACATTTTACAACCCTTCTTATTTATTATAGATGAAAAGGACTGGTATTTGATTGAAATTATCATAACTAAACTTTGTTACAAAGTTTTCAATATTGACTTTGCTTATGAAAGTGCATTCGAGTTTCTTCACTCTGTCTAAAATCAGAAGCAGTTATCTTTATCACGCAACTGTAGCTAAAACAATTATAAGTTATCGAGACTTTATGAGACCGATAACAAAACCAAGTATTTCGGACATTTTCAGCTTAAAACAACTATTCATCTCAAAGATCACTGAGAATTTCTGTTATTCTCCGTGACTACGACAGGTCTGAATGCTGCCCTTGGTAAACAAGGACTGCGCCACACAAAGGAGCAGAGTACCTGGAGCAGTTTCCACAGTCCAGGACACCGCCGAATGATTTACTATCGTTATCAAAGAAGTACTGAGTTTGTTCCGTGATGCAGCTCTGCTTTGACAGGGAGGCGGTGAAGTCATCCTCCTCCATCTCAACTGTGGGAGGCAGAGAGAAGATCATCACCACCGGAGAAGCAGCATTTCTTACAATCACTACTCGCAGAGACAATTAACGATTAATGACAAGTGTCTGATGGGTTGGTTTACTGTTGAGTAATTGCCTGACAGTCATTAAAAGGTGCTTGGTAAGTTTCTAAATAATAAATTGATACCTAAGCTACAAATGCAAACCAATGCAGACTATAACAGTTTATAAAACATTGGAAAGTAAGTTTTGATATATCAAAAGTATTAGTTTGATGATCTCTTTCTTTTGCTCACACACATGCATGTACACACATACATACATGTGTACACACACAGATACACATATATGCACACATGCATACATGCACATATATAAATGTGTCTACACACATGCACACACATACATACATACATGTACCTATACACATACACACACATGCACACAGATATACACATGTATCCACATACATACACACACATACACACACACAGATATACACATGTATCCACACACATACACACACATACATACACATA
>NC_022025.1:9341778-9352706 GCF_000317375.1 Microtus ochrogaster | reverse complement strand
ATACACATGTATCCACATACATACACACACATACACACACACAGATATACACATGTATCCACACACATACACACACATACATACACATACATGCACACAGATATACACATGTATCCACATACATACACACATACACACACATGCACACACATGTGTATACGCATATACATATGCACACATACACACATGCGACTTCTCTCTATGAATTTACTGGACTGACGTCACAGTACAAAGGAAAAATGGACTTCTGTGTTGGTGAGCACGTCAGCGCATTGACATACCTGCCTCCAGTAGCCGTGGAAACGTCAAACTCAAGAGCAACTGCTGGAGGATAGACCTGGAGTTTTAAAATGAACAACTGAGAAACATCTAGAAGTTGTCCTTTCCAAGGTTTTACATGAAAACTAGCGCGTGAGTGAAGGCCTGCTACACGACTACATGAGTGAAGGACCCTCCTGAGGGCCTGCAAAGACTGGGCCATGAGGAGCTAGCCTGGCTAAGGGAGAGAGCTTCGGGTCCCACCCCTCCACACTAAGCTATTGGTTACCGATGGATTATGGGAGAAGGGGTGTCGTTATTCTCAAATCCCTTAACTATTTTATGGATCGCATGCCCCCTGGTGAGCCCATCGGGCTCCACTCAATAGTGCCGTGCTCATAACCACTGCGCTGGCCTTTGTGAACTCAGGGGACCACAAAACAAAAAAATAATAAGATACTTAACGGATGTGTAGGGGAGGACAGGATAAGTGGGAGGGAGATAAAGGAGGGGGGAATCAAGTGCATTATATACATATAAGAGATCACCAAGAACAAATATTGCTTAAAAGACTCTGAAGAGGGCGAATGTTTTGAATCTATCAGTATTTTCATATAGAAAATTGAAAAGTATCTTTCTTATGATCATTGAAAAATAACTACTAATATTTCTAACCTGTTCATAGGAAAGAATAATATCTATAATACAGCTGTCTTGTCACAAATCCGTATTTTAATGACATTTTTCTTTCATTTATAATAAAACCAAACACTTGACTTACCAAGCAGCAGCCGTGGCCCACCAGCCAATCTGCAGTATGTCTGCAATTGATGGCTATAAAATGTAAAATAAATATCAAGAATTCATTACATTGGTCTGCACTGGCATGACTGTCCCCATGAGAGGAGCTAGCTAGCTCAAGCACAGGTTTTACTGACCACGTATGCTGAACGATGTCCTGCCCCTTGCTTTGGTGCAGCGCCTGGATCACACACGGACTGATAGTCATATGATTTATTGAATGCATAAACTGATATATTAACCAGGTGTCTCATCAAGCTTGGGTCAATCTCTCCAAAGAAACGTCCAATCTAGAAAACAAAGAGATATTTGGTCATTTCAAATTCAAAGGATCAACATCAGATTTAATATAGAGAAAAAAAATTTTTCTAAGGAACTGAACTAGAAAACCAGTTTGTAAATTTGAATAAATGAGAACCTGACTCTGGCAATGTGGAAGAACCAAAATGAAATTAGGAACTCTTATTATTCAGGGGTTCTCTGTGACCTTATATTTGTAGGAGGAATGAACATTCAAGCCACTTCTAAGCATAATAAGGTCACTATTAGGTGTCCCTGATAAGAAGAATGGCTTTTAGGTTAAGATTCCAAAAGATACCAGAGTTAATAATGTTTAACTGCATACCGGAAATCAACAAAGGGTAAATTTTGGTTCTCTTACCACACAAAAGAAGGCAGTTGAGATGACAGACACTTTAACTAGCTTGACTGGAGTTGGACATTACCAACTGATTGTAGCAATTCTCTGACTGTTTAAAGACTGAAGGTACGTTCATATCATTTTTAAAATCCTTAGCTAGCTGCATTAATGGGGACTACTATTATCTAAAAGAAGATCAATTACAAAAGGAGAGCCAGGTTTACTATTTAGAGTGCACTGGTCTACATTATAGTAATCTTTGGAAGATCTATTTTGGGACAAAAATTAAACAATTCATCGGTTTCTAAAAACCTAAAGGGGTTCTCGGATTAATCATAGAAAATACTCTAGAAACTGGACTTCTGTCTTACTCTAGGCTCGTACCTGATTAGTGTACTCATCATGGTTGGCCATCAGAAGAAACCCGCCATCATCCAGAATCACACAGTCCATCACCTAGGAGCAGAAATCAACAGGTATTCAGGAAGGCTAGCACGCTGCTCCCCCATTGTGGCAGAGGATACAGAGAAGTCGAGCAAGAGGCGTAAGAGAAATTTAGATGATAACTCCATCTTCTCCAGATGAAATGTATTCCGGAGACACTAACCTTATACGTGTAGGGCACACTGGTGTGCACATCAAGCCTCTAGGTTCAATAATCTATCGCCAGCTATCTACCTCCCAGTGTCAACTGTCTGAACAAATCTGAAAAGAGACATGGCCAAGTCTTTTTATTTTATTTTATTTTTTTTATTTTTATTTTTTTCGAGACAGGGTTTCTCTGCAGCTTTGGAGCCTGTCCTGGAACTAGCTCTGTAGACCAGGCTGGTCTTGAACTCACAGAGATCCGCCTGCCTCTGCCTCCCGAGTGCTGGGATTAAAGGCGTGCGCCACCACCGCCCAGCTTCGGCCAAGTCTTTTTAGAACAGCAAGGTTCTTTCTCTAAGTATCTGCGATGCTAGACATACCAGCATATGTAGTAACACATAAAATTTTACTATTTTAAGCATAATACTAGCAAGAAGCCATTTATATTTTTTATTTACTATATTTCATAGACTCGGGAAAAGTCAAGGAGTAAATATGAAAAACTACTTTACATTACCTTATTAAAAATGTTCAGTTGGATAACGGGAGGTTTACACAAGAAGGCAAAAGAGAACATGCTCATAGAAGAGAGCTTTCTACCTGGTTTAAATGTGTGAAAATTGTATAGCTTATGTTAAACAAAATCATGATTAAAGAATTGTCTTCCAAGTGGGAAACACAATAAGCAATGTTCCCAATTTGAAAACAGTTTGCTCTAAAGCGACTATTTACCAGGGCCGATTGGGAAAGTAAATAAAGTAAATAAACTCTAAAGTAATAAAAGGTGTGGCTTATGGGTTCCCAGAAGTAGGAGTCATCAGAAAGATGGAAGCCTGCTCTTCCGGTGGCGGTCTCAGACAGACACAAAGAGACAGGTTGTCACCGGTGTCATCCTCCCCCAGTTCCTGGACCAGTTTCCCTAGCATGCTGCTTAGAGCACCGTCAGGACCTGGACTAAGGTGGCTTTCATTCTTTGAGGGCAGACTCCATTTGAAAACAGTGCTCTGCTTAGAAGCTTCTTGAAAAATGAAGTTGCAGGTAGTCCAAAGACTCCACCTTCACCAGTACATGGTCCATGTGGACATGACTCTTCCCCTTCCCTTAAGGTTAAATATTTCCTGAAGAAGCATTTAAAATGCCTGCATGAATCAGTCATCTATAGAATTTGTTAGCATTAGATAAAAAAAATTCCTGGATCTTTTCAATCATGGACACGATTACTATTTGGTAAGTAAGAGAAACAGACACAGTCCAGTCAAATTGATTTTCGAGAATCTGCTTACATCACTGTTTCTTTTGCAGTCGCAAACAGGACCAGCACACTAGAATAAAAAAAGAAAAAGGAAAAAAAAAAGAATTAAAATCACCTTGTCACAGTTTTAAATCAGTTTAATTTAATAACTACCTTCTTATAATAAGAGAGCCTGGAATATTTTTTATCTAATCTAAATGAGAGCAAACAATTAGAGCTTATAAGGAAAAAGATACTAGTTTTATCTGTTTTTTTAAAAAATATTTATTTATTATGTATACAATATTCTGTCTGTGTGTATGCCTGCAGGCCCGAAGAGGGCACCAGACCTCATTACAGATGGTTGTGAGCCACCATGTGGTTGCCGGGAATTGAACTCAGGACCTTTGGAAGAGCAGGCAATGGTTGAGTGCTCTTAACCACTGAGCCATCTCTCCAGCCCCCTAGTTTTATCTTTAAAGTTAGAAAATATCAATCAATATGAATCTGTATGAGCATTTCTAGTTGTCAGCCTGAGACAGTTTTCATTGCATGGCCTAGGGAAACACAGGCTTTGAAAATGGGAATTTCTCTTTCTATTGAAGGGAGCGACCCTGGAAGTTTACTTTGCCACTATATAAGGATCATTTTCAGTAGGTGAACTTAAAAACTATTAATCATAGTTGAATAATTAAAAAAAAATCTTACCGGGTCCCTGATTGAAGTTTTGGTAAAATTTTCTATCCAGGAATTTACATCAATTTTAATTCCCACAACTGAAAAAAATAATATAAATTAATTTGAAGTCATGATTGTTATAATACCATCTTCGCGATGTAACAACTTAGACAATTTATAAACTAACTAATAAACTTGATATTCAGTAAGAATTTTTATAGAAGTAAGGTTTCTGGAATCATTAAGATATAGTTTTTATAGTCTTAAACTATTCCATAAAGTATATTTTACATTTCAAGCAATTTTAAAAAAAAAATAGCCTCAATTGGGCTGTCTTATTAATAGTCTAACCTAAGAAGGTGAGTGTTGATATTAAAAATATCTGATCATTAGTGCAGTATATACAAAAGGTGTCTCTAACCCTGCTGTTTCAAGCATTAGATTCGTAAGAAACATTTGCTGTCAGAGGAGCATATGAGCTATTGGGAAAGGTGGGCAACAGTGAGCAGCTGAGAGACTAAGCGATAAGTAGGAAGGAAATTAGCAATTGAGCGAACGGCGAAGGAGGGGGTCAATAATGGAGTGAAGCCTAGGAGAAGAACTGTAGATAGGGTAACACAGTTCCCAGGAGCAGAAACTGCTGCTCCCCTTCTTCCCCTTTCCATCTCGTCTCTCTAACTATAACTGCACGCAATATTGGGCTGTCTAACGACAAATTCCACTGGATCTTATTTTATTGTATGCACTGACTCCAGCCCCCTTCTAGTTCTCGTTTGCACGAGTCTGCTTGGGTTGCCTGGTTGAGTTAATGTTTTTCCAAATAGCTGAACAGTTTTAGACAGGCCCAGCCCTGTTTTCAGCAGCTACATAGTAGTCTAGTATACAGGTATGTAAACGTAATTTCATGTTTAAATGATTACAAACATGTACGACCTTGGCACCAGTCTTTCGTGCGTTTGAAAACAGGAGAAGCTGACAGAGTAGCATTGCAAGATCTATCCCAGATTTAAAATTTTGATCTCCCAAATAAGTGTTTCCCATTTATGATGAAATGTAATATCTTATTTAACTTTGGTCACCTGTACACACAAAGCATGCTTACCTGCAGGCTTAAGAAGTTTTCCTTGGATATACAGTTCAACAGCTTTGCTTACCATAATGCCAGATTCATATGCGCCGGGTCCACTTTCTAAAAGAAAAGCAAACAGACTAATCTAGATGAATCATAGTTCTGAGCCTTTGAATGGTCATTCTACATATAAAGACGTTTTGGTATTCCTTTTCTTTCTGCAAATACCGAAGAAGTTTGAAGAATCCAGAGCTGATTCTTATTTATTCATTTATTGTCATGAATTACTCAACTTGATTTCATCTGCTTCCATAATATAATGGATGCACGGTCTAATCACGGTCATGGAATATTTTTAAATGTTGGAGAAGCTTTTGAAGGGAAAAGGAAAGAATGATCTTGGAGTCACAAAGCAGGCTTTGCCTTATGCAAGATGCATGTCTGTGTATACAACTCTGAAAACTTATGGATTTCAGTTTCCTTATATTTGAAATGAGAGGAATAAAGTAGCTACGAACACAGAGACTGAAGGGATGAACTCAAGAGGGTTTTGTGGCAGGACAGCAAAGAATCATATAAATTATATTAAAAGATGGATTACTACTTATTATAGATAGCAAATTATACCATTACCGCAGATAAGATACAATTCATCTCTATACACCAACCTATGTCATTAGCCATGTCTGAATGTAGTAGCTGAAATACATGGGATTAGCTCCATATGTTCTTACTTACTGTGCACGCCTGCACAGATTCCAGCCCCGCACTGCTGGATGGCTTCTTCATGTGTATGCATTTTATTTCTTCATTCAAATGCATGCTGCTATCCTATTTCCCCAATCTCTTGTATATATTATAGGCTAAATAATGACTATTCTGGGCAGGTTAACAAAATATATTGATTTGAAGGGAGAGGGACCAGGCAAAATATTTGCTTTAAGATAGAAAAGGAACTGAAAAATCCGGATTCCAAAGCCTACTCACTGTTGAAGTACGGCGCGGTGAAGACATAGTTATCATTATCCAGGCTTCGCTTGTAGAAGCTGTCCTCATACGTCTCTGGGTTTTCCTGCCAGTTCTCTCCAGCCCTAGGGAGGAAATGGCTCTCCTCATTTATATTCCTTAAGCACATGATAATCTGAGTTCCCTTCGTGGAAATATATTTCTAAAGACATATCTGCTATTCAGGTATGCCTAAGGAAGTTCAAGTACGGATAGCATAACTGATACTCATTACTAAGCAATATATCAGCATAATCAGAATGAGGAAAAGCTGACTCTCAGTTGAGAAATTAAAGTTAAGTCCGTTAATTAGTATTAATAAGCCTGGTATCTATTCAGCCCACTGCAGGAACTGTTCTTAAGATAAAAAGGGACACGAGGCATGAAAAACCAATGTAAGTAAGGACTGTGCTAAGCTAATTCTGCTCTCAGTCCCAGTATGGTCAATAAATCCCATTTGGACTGTATCTACATAAAGGAACATCGCTTTCAACCTCTCCTAAATTTTGTAATGAATGTATACAAATATGACTAGCAACTGCCATTGCAACACCCTATAATAATATTGTCCAGGGGAATGGAATATTTTATTAACATAAACACTTTAAACAATAGTGCAATTTAATCTACTAACGATGACCAGTTTTCCCAGAGAATAGCTTCCTTACATGGCAACCAGCAGACCCTTGGCACGGGCTGTGGCGATGAACCCGTTTTTACAGAGGTTATTTGAACTTACTCTTTGGGATAAACTCTTGTAATCCCACCATCAGTCACCACGAAGCGGGCTTTCACTCCTTTGCTAAAATAGAAGATAAAAGGAGGGCACGTGAAAGAGCACGCTAAGACGCCAGGCTAGGGGCTCACAGTACAAAGGGAAATCAAGAAGAGCACGTTACACCTACCAACACACACGGAATGGCAGGATAATGATCTATGACATTAAGTGCTCGGGGTTAGTATACTTAAGAGTCACCATAGTGGAAAGAAGGATAGAGTTGCCCTTTGACAACTGACAGGCAGGGAATACAGAGGACATCCGTGTATGGAGAAAAGGGGAAGCTAGGAAGGAGCCTGGTGTTGTGAGAGTGTTGTAAGATACAGGGAGAGGAAGTCAATTCTCCGGGATGAGTTTCCTTAAAGGGACCGCCTATGAGTGGTTTGGAAATTCATGCTTAAAAACGGCCCCTCTCTAGCTCTCTAAGATAGAGTTTGGTCTATACCAAGGCTGACCTGATGGAGGTGGGTCATTTGTCTATCTCTCTATACCAAGGCTGACCTGATGGAGGTGGGTCATTTGTCTATCTCTCTATACCAAGGCTGACCTGATGGAGGTGGGTCATTTGTCTATCTGTTGCTTTCATTGGTAAATTAATAAAGAAACTGCTTGGTCTTTGATAGGACAGAAAATTAAGTAGGCAGGGAAGACAGAACAGAATTCTGGGAAGAAGGCAGTGAGGCAGTCGCCATGCCTCTTCTCTCCAGGCAGTCGCCATAGCTCTCCTCTCCGAGATGGATGCAGGTTAGGATCTTTCCTGGTGGGCCACCACCTCATGGTGCTACACAGATTGATGGAGGTGGGTTAATCAAGATGTGAGAGTTAGCCAGTAAGAGGCTAGAGCTAATGGGCCAAGCAGTGTTTAAAAGAATACAGTTTCTGTGTAATTATTTCGGGTAAAGCTAGCCGGGTGGCGGGACGCAGCACGCCGCCTATCACAACACTGACCTGACACCTGTGCTACCCCGGCCTCAGTTCCTAAGTGCTGAGATTCTCGGCGTGGACCAGCATGCCTGCCTTCAGGCTCCATCTTTATCTTTACACTAAAGCACTTTAGAAACAGGACTGCGGCAGGAAACCCGTGTAGGGGAAACAGACTTGAAACTGGGAACCAGGAAGGAAATCACTAAAGGCACAAAACTTGGCTGATGTAATTGCTGGGAAATGATATTTTAGGATCTTGATTACAAAGAAGAGGGAAGCGCGGTAATTGACTGGAAACCAACGGAGATGTGAGAACCACTCGGCAATGTCTCAATTCTTGAGGAAGAGAGCAACGTGTGTCAGGGGCGAGTCAACTAAGCATTCACTAGAAACACTAATTCACACAAACACGCACACACAACCATGCCCATTTAATGTCTTTGAGTCATATTAACATGTGATGCTCACAAATGGCCAATACTACCACTGAATGCCACTCACGACTGAAAATACAATGATGAATCATTGTAAAATGATTTCCTGAGAAATCACTTCTAAAGCTACATAACTAACTGAATTTATGAGGTGTATTATCTAAGAATTTCCCAGAGATGTGTGTAACTGAAATACAATATGTATATGTATATATGTGTATATGTATATTTCTTACTTACATATTTTTCTGCTTACTCCAGTAATTTTGGACAAGTTCATTTGTAAAACCAGCATCCAGCAAGATTCTATTAATCAAATCTGCATTACCTAACACAGAAAAATGGTATCTTTGATTAAACTCACATAGTTTCTCAATTCAAATAACAATGAAACAAGTATATATATATATATATATATATATATATATATATATATATATATATATATACACACATACACATACATCTTTCACAACAGTTGAGTAGCTATGCAGGAATATTCCATGTAATTGTGCATTTTCTGCACCATTAATCTTACCCGCCACACTGGGGCCATGAATGAATTAGTACTTTGAAAGCCAGTTGCTAACGAGAGAAAGTGCTTTGTCGAAAGACATCTGCTTCTAGATATGACAAGGAAACGGCATGTATGAAAACTAAACAACAATGTGGCCCAACCAGGGACTGCAAAAAGACAGCGATAGTTGCTATGCCAACACACATAGGGGAAGCTTTACGAGGCCTCACTGATGAAGAACTATAGGCAGCTACTGAGAGATGGAGACTCAGACTTCTCCAGGGACAAGCCCCTGATAGGATCTCCAATTCCAAGTGGTCAGTCCTAAACATATAAACATATGAGCAACACACTAACTGGACACAAGAGGTTGTAGGTGTGACTTGTATTTGCATGTATATATTATATGTACATATGATTAAAGAGTCACATATTGAATATATCTTAAGTATTTATATACACAAATATGTATATATGCATACTTATATATATGAATATATACTTAACATATATCTGCATCCATACATATATGACAGTAGTGATTGAAGAAGAAGAGGTCATGAACTTGAGAGGGGGTAGCAGTGGAAGGCATTGGAAGGAGGTAAGGCAAGGGAGGAAAGGATTTGAATACAATACTCTTGTATGTAACTCTCAAGAAAAAGCTTAAATAAAAATAAATGGTAGATGAAAATTCACGAAGACATCTGCTTTATGAATTTTTAGGGAACAATGAGCAAATGTCCTTTTTTCTGTTTTGTTTGGTTATGTAGCTCAACATGGTGGCTTCAGTTTGTACATGTATGTAGATATATGCAATACACACTCTCTCATGTGTAGATAGGACTATTAAATGAAATTATCAAGTAGAAATGAAACTAATGTCATGCTACTTCACCTTTTTTTTTAAATAAGGAAAGGGCACATTAACTGTTCCACATTCCACAGTGAAACATAGTATTAGACCATGAATTTGACTTCTTGAAAGTCCTATAAATGTCTACTTTTGTGTTTGTTTTCGTGTAGGGGAAAGGGTTAGAATTATCCTATACTAGCACTATTCCAAAACCAGATTTTTGAATGTAGCAATATCAGTTCAAGAGCACAGGCTGTCAGCTGTCATTTCTGTAATAACCGAGGAGCATGCCTGCCCAGGTTCAAAGGTAATAGAAAGAAGAGAAAATGAGGCCCAAGATCAAAGAGCATAGCTTATTCCCTCTGCCTCTTGTGGCCTGTCTGCTCTCAGGGCATGAAACTTGGAGAAAATCTACAGGCACTTTCTTCTCACATTCCTGACAAAAATCTCATCTGATTCAAATAAAGTACATATAGTCTTCACTGACAGCTGTTTATGTAAGAGGTGGGGAGGGGAAGCTGGACAACTCAGTTTTCCAAAATAACAATTCAGGTGGGAGAGGCAGCTTTGAGAAGGATGCTTTCTGACTTTGGATAACTGAGAGAAGTGCTTTAACAATAGAAATGCGGAAATAATTACTTTTTAAAAGGAAAAAGAAGAGAAATAAAAAGAGGGAGTGGGTGCTTCACCCATTTGTTCCGTTTTTCAAATTCTATTTCTTGGGGTAAATTTTGATGTAGCTTTGCTTTCCCTCACTTATCTCTCGCTCAAATTGTTCCACGTAGACGCCTTCCAAGTCATTTTTTACGGTGAAGACCTTTTGATTATTAGATGTTTAAAGCTTAGAAACTACGCATCTGAGCAAAATTCTCAAGGGTTAATGATGTAGATTTAGCAAAGAGACAACTATGATAGCTAAAATTAAATATTACAACGTCTCCGTCTCTTTCCCCCAGATTTGTCTTCGGAGGTATGTACCACAGAAGTCTATTTTTAGACAAAGTGGCTTATGATCAAACTAAGTCATAAGGACAGAAAACGACTTTGTGATTGTTCGATGTACTCTATCCATATGCAAACACACATTTGAAGACCTAACGTATTCAAAGGGCATACCCTATGTTTTTCTCTACATAGCAAGTGCACTGTAAT
>NC_022025.1:9332561-9341575 GCF_000317375.1 Microtus ochrogaster | reverse complement strand
TATTCAAAGAGCATACCCTATGTTTTTCTCTACATAGCAAGTGCACTGTAATAGTGATTGTTCGATGTACTCTATCCATACGAAAACATACACATTTGAAGACCTAACGTATTCAAAGAGCATACCCTATGTTTTTCTCTACATAGCAAGTGCACTGTAACGAAAATCTTCACAAGATGACTCACACCAAACTTTCAGAATATAAGAGGAACTAGGGTGAGCATACTATATAACTGCTTTCCAGTACTGACTACCTTGCTCTGAAAGCTTGATTTCACTTAATAATGAAATGATATTGCTTTCATATAAAAAGTTAAGGAATAAATTGCTGTCACCACTAAAATGAATGTAGTAAATAAAACAGTCCACCAATAAGCTGTCATGATTATCCTGAGCTTTGATCATATAAACCAAACTGACCATTTCGGACACAATCACTGAGGCACATATTACAAATTCATATATACTTACAGGAAGGGTTATTTGGAGTTTTTCTATCAATAAATTCATTGAAATTTAAAAGAAATTCTGTATTATTATCGGAGAGTTTAAGGTCATTGCAGTACTCTCTGAAAAACAAGATTTGAATATTTAAGATATTAAAATCAAAACCTTACAATTTACAGCTTGCAGAAACAGTATCTATTGGTCGGATGGCTTTACAAGCAATTGAGCTTCTTACCCCCATTTTCTTATCTCTAAAATGAAATAGGTCCCTGTTAGTGAGTGGTGAGACCATGGACAGTACATATTCACTGCATGGTCTCTGGAGAGAGGGCGCGCAACACAAATGTATTCACTGAAATAGCATGGTAAATTATGGCTTTTATAAATTTCATATTAAGACAACTTTAATGATTCATGATAATATTAATAAGATCATCATATATTAACATACTTCTTCATAGCCATCTATAGCTTAAGGTTAAAAATACATGGCAATTCTTTTACATATTTACAAATATCTTAAATTCTTGATTTATTTTGAAAGACATTAAGAAAATATGTCCTCCAAAATAAACAGAAAAAAGGGATCTTGGCTTGTTTGTTTAATTTTTGGTGTTCTTGAGATGGGGTCTTACTATGTGGCCCTGAAATTTGCTATGTAGTGGAGGCTGGCCTCAAACTTTTTTTTTTTTTTTGGTTTTTCAAGACAGGGTTTCTCTGTAGCTTTGGTGCCTGTCCCGGAACTAGCTCTTGTAGACCAGGCTGGCCTCGAACTCCCAGAGATCCGCCTGCCTCTGCCTCCCGAGTGCTGGGATTAAAGGCGTGCACCACCACCTTCTGGCCTGGCCTCCAATTTTGAGCAATCCTCCTACTTCTGTCTTCCCACATCCTGGGATTACAGGCCTACACCACTACCACACTGTGTAAAATAGAATTCTTGTAATAGTCTTTTCCAATCATGTACATTTTATTTTTCAATAACCAAAACTTATTAGCAACTTTTAGATTTGAAGCAAGTGAATTTAAAATGTCAATAAATTTGTATATTCTATTAAAAGCCAATGTTTACCTTGTACTTTGGATAAATTTATAATATCATGAATTGATTACTTAGAAAAGTGTGATAATTTTTAGGCATAATCAAATAATTTAGGCATGATCATTAATCAAACCCAAATCATTCGTATCATTATAGAACTCACAAGATAACGCAAATCTGTACCAGGATGTTGCCACACTCACAGAAGTGATATAAGTTCCTCCAAATCTGACCTTTGCTTCCTAGCCTATATACTGTACCACAGAGGTTTCGGGTAAAGGGCTCATTCGACCCATTACTGGTGTGGTTTATCTGTCATCTCTCACATGAAATAGCATTGTTTTTAAAGCAAAAGAGAAGATGGGCTGCACAGTGCTTTCCTTGGAAGAGCTGGGTTACTCTAGAATGTGGTAGAACTGATTGCTCATCGTGAAGGACTATTTCCCCTTTTCGAGATGAGCACTGAAAAAGTAAAGTTAGTTTATTGCTTCAGTCATGGATAATTTAAAGCGAATTTGTTGTGGAATATTACTTTACGTAAAGATGTATGACATTTGCTTAGGTTGCGGGATGCTACTTTCACTATGTAAGGGTGTGTTACATTTGTTCAACTATGTAAAGATGTGCTGCATTTGTTTTCCTTTGTCTGTCTCGAGAAACCTGATTGGTCTAATAAAAACATAACTGACCAATAGCTAGGCAGAGGAGTAATCTCCATTGAAAAGAGAGAACAGGGAGAAAGAGAGGGAGATGCCACGGGCCACTCAGCCAGACAGCCATCAGCCAGCTAGACGCAGAGAAAGCAGGTAAGTAGGACATACGGAATGAAAGAAAGGTAACTACCAAAACGTAGATGAAGAGAAACAGCCTGAAATCAGTGCTAAGAGCTGGTGGGAAAAGCCTAACTAAGGCCATACATGCAAAACTAATATTAAGTCTCTGTGTCATGATTCGGGGGCTGGCGGTTCAAGAAAGCCTGCTAGAGAAACTGTCTCTTGCCCTCCTGTAAGCACCTTACAATAGCAACCCTTGCTTCTCTACAGACCATCAGCTTGCGTTGCTTCTGCAAAGAGCCAAAGGGGGCTGACAGCATTTATTTCCCACTAAGAATATAGCTGGACTCTGCAGATACTACGAACAGGACTGTGGAACTAACAAGTTCTGCAAATCTTACAGTCCTGATTTAGAAATATAGGACACATAAAGACATAGAAACTACATGAAGCTCACTATTCAATCAAGCAAGCTCATCCAGCCAATAGAAACAGCTAGCATTCAAGATCAGGGAGAAGTGTTAAGTATCTCAAGAAGAAAAGCAAACACCTAAACACAGAGCCCTTAACAACGGAGCTGGACAGAGTCAGAGCTTCAAAACCAAAATTAAAAATTTTGGTTTATAACAAATTTTAGTTGAAAAATAAAAAATCTATTGTTGGGAGCAGTGAGACCCCAGATCCTGAATGTCTTGTAAACAACTTGTTTTCCCCTGATCTGAGTGCCTACAGCTGCTCTGAGCACGAGACCTTCAGGAGTTCCTGATGGCAGGAGAGTGGTTTCTGGTGGGTTTGACTGGGGCGTTGCTATCTCTATATAATCTGCCCCTGAACACAATAAAGGGAGCATTCTTGGGGCTTTTGGTATCAGTGTTAAAAGGTCTGCATGTGTCAGTCTGTCTCTGCGTCTGTGTTCTCAACCTCCAGCCCCCTTTCCCGAAGCTCACGAACTGAGCGCAGACATGGGGGCGCGGTGCACGGCAATCTATAATAATTTTGGCTGAGACCAACTTAACACATTTTTAAAATTATGCTTAATATTTTAGATACAATAATCTTGCTATGAAAAACTCAGTTTAGAGGCAAAGTTTAGAAAGTTTTCATAACGTAAATGTATTGGGTTGTCAAGAAAGCTAAATCTGACTTGCCCAAAAGGCTTTGCTGTTTCAGAAGTAAGAGTAGCCCTGAAGTCTAAAACATCTATATTAAATTTGAATTATCATCTCACAAGCTAGAAGCTGAAAGCAAGATTTTAGAAGGAATAGATAAAAAAACCCTCCGAATTATTATTCAAACCATATCTGGACTACCATTTTATTATTTAAAAACATGCCTGCCTTGATTTTATCCTTCTAATTGAAAAATGCTTTAAACAAAGGCATTTAAAATGGTAAAGGGTAGAAAACTGACATTCAGAGAAGCCACAGGAGTTCCCCAGGGGCATCTGACTGGTGAAGGGCTAACCCCGAGACAGTGTGTCTTCAGATAATTAATTTGTGTCCTTTCTGACATTGGACAGCAAAGGACCAGAGAGATTCTGGAGCCGAGGCTCTAAAAGCAAAGAGCTCTCATTCTTCTCTTTGGCCAGTAATTGGAAATGTTTTTTGTTCTGTTGTGGCTATTGGCCAAGAATGCCAGAGAAATCTGGTTTCTCCTTAATTCACCCTTTCTCTCGGTGAACACCCCGCCTGTCACCTCCTACTGTCACCGAACTCTAAGTTGAGAGCAATTTTGACTTGTATCAGCAAACACAAAGGTTCTATTGTTCAGACCAATCAATTAGACCCCGCCCTCCCGAGGCATAGCTCACTTATGAAGTTGTTATATACTCTTTTGCTGTATGATAATAACAAGATATTGTGTGATAGTGTGAACATTGAGTGAGTCTAGCAACGGAGGAGATAATTTAAACAATACATTCCCTGAGGAACGCTGAATGAAGTCTTTGTTGGTGGAGTCAGTTGTCAGATAATAAGAGCATATGGGTGACAACTGAAAACCACACAGCATACTGTGCCAGAAGCGAACATGCCATGAGTGTGTGGCTTGCCAGGACCTGAGTCTAAAGATTAAGATCTGATGGCTTCTGGTGGGGGTGGGGATGGAGAACTCAGTCTTCTTTAAGAGGCTGGCCATGGGGAGTTGTTTTGACCATGTTTCAGTGAGTATATGAGCAACACAAATTATACTTGTCTTTTTCTCCTCCTCCTCCTCCTCCTTCTTCTCCTTCTTCTTCCTCCTCCTCCTCTTTCTTTTTTTTGGGGGGAGGAGGATACCAAGGGTGGAAAAATGGATTTAGGAGGACTTGGAAATGAATGTGCTGGGATTCATGATGTGAAATTCCCAAACAATCAATAAAAATGTTATGAAAAAATTATAGCTAGCATGGTGGTACCGGGCTTTTTTATTTACATTTATTCTTCTCTCCTGCATTACATTCTGCCTGCAGTTTTCCCCTTCTTCTGCTCCTCCCAGTCCCCCTCCCTCTCCCCCTCCCCCCTAGATCCACTCCTCTTCTGTTCTCATTCAGAAAAGAAGAGGTCTCCCAGGGATAACAACCCAGCAAGGCATAACAAGTCATGAGGTGGCACAGGACTTTAACCCCAGCATGTAGCAGGGGTGGGGGCGTATGTAGGGTGGGGAGGGTGAGGGATGAAGAGGGATGAGTGGGTGTGATCAGAGGTGAGCTCAAGGCCTGCTTGGTTAACATAGTGAGTTCCAGGATAACCAGGGCTACACAGAGAACAGCTCTAAAACAATCAAACAACACACACATACACACAGGCACACACACAAGGAATTTATGGAAGGGGCCCAGAGAGATCACTCACTACTTGAGCTATTGTGGTGGTTTAAATAAGAATGACTCCAATAGGCTTATAGATTTGAAATTCTAGTTACTAGAGAATGGCACCGTGTGAGAAGGATTAGGAGGTGTGTCCTTGTTGAAGTAGGTGTGGCTTCGTTGGGGGAAGTATGTCACTGGGAGTAGGCTCGGAGGTTTTGACACTAGATCTAGGATGTCTATGCCATCTCTATCTCTCTCAAGGGAACTTCTCAAACTGTGTATAGATAAAAATGTAGCTCTCAGTTACTGCTCTAGGCCATGCATGTCACCCTGCCATGTTGATATTGGACTAAACCCCTGAAATGGTTTTAAAAAAATCCTCAATTAAATGTTTTCTTTCATAATAGTTGACTTTGTTGCTCATGTGTCATAACAATAGAAGTAACTAAGACAGAACAGTTACTGTTCTTAAAGAGGATGGGGATTCAACTACCAGCACCCACATAACAGATTAAAACCATCTGTAACTCTAGTTCCAGGGGATCCAGCACCCTCTTCTGGCTATTTAGACCCAGGCATGTATAGTGTGCACATGACTACATGCAGATAAAACACCAATTTACATAAATGAAAATGTCTTAAAACAAAAGTCCCTGGAATAGAAACCTTTGGTTTATTGGGACAGTTGATGCTAAGACTAGAGACTAGAGAATTATCTGTTGTTATTAAGAGACTAGCATCCCTGAAGCAAATTTTCCCAAGAATTATGTCCTTCGGGGCAGTATACAGAAGCTGTAGTCCAGCAGGGGCAAGGCAACATCTCAAGTTGGTAAACAAATGTGGCAATTGAAATGAGTTTCCCACACAGTAATGGTTTAGCAGGCACAAAGGGGTCATGGAGAGGAGTTGATGCTTGGCACTATGAATCAGAGTTAGAGTCTCCCAGAAAAAAGACCAGGAGAAGTCATTGGTGAAGGTAGATCCTCATTTGAAGTTAACTGTAAATTTGGAGGATCATGTAAAAAACCTGAGCCTTGACAACATGCGATGCAGATTCAAAGAAAGGCTGCCAATGAAGGTGCAACCATCTGTTTCAGTTCCTGCTTTTGGAGTTCTTCTTGAGCTCTTGTTCTGACTTCTTTCAGTGATGGACTATGCTGTTGAAGCATAGTCAATATAACTCCCTTCTTGCTCTACGTTGCTTTTGGGCAAGGTGTTTTATGAAAACAACAGAAAACAAATTAGGATAATAAATAATGCGGGTGTCAAGATCTGAATTAGCCTTCCAGAGCTAATTCAGAGTAATGAACAACACAGAGAGGAGATGGTGGACCCTGGGGCTTACTGGCCTACAAGCCTGGCTTAGTTGGCTAAGTTCCAAACCAATGTGAGTCTCTTGCCTTAGAAAGACAAGGTGGATGACTTTCAAGGAGCAACATTCCAGTCTCTGCATGTATGCATATTCACACACACACATATGAGCACAATTATTAAAGATAATCATATAGATTTTAAAGTGATATATATTCTTTGATTCTCCAGTTACTAAATATTTACTCAGATCTCCAGTGACCAAGACAAGAGATTCAATACTGAATGTCAAAGAGTAATTGAAATGGCCACATAGTGGTTCTGTGAAGTAAACTGAGTACATGAAAAGTGACTAAATCTTTGGTAAGGAAAGTGAAGAATTGCATGACATCATCAGCAGGATACATACTAGCGGGATGGCTGGCATCTCCCAAGCTGATGCCGAGGGTTAGGATTTAGTGGGGTTTGTGCATACATAACGAAAGAAGAAGAAAGACTAGGCACGAGGAAACCTTTCAAAATAGAGCAAAACAGCAAGTGACTCAGACTCTGAAGTCCACGATGTCTGTGCTAGAATTAGTTAAATCTACTGCTGTAGTAGCCCTTAGACTGTGTCCTACAAGCACTAACTCTCAACTTGACACAGACTGGAGTCATTTAAGAAGGGAATCTCAGTTGAGGGATTGCATAGACCAGTGTGACCTGTGGGTATGTCTGTGGATTTCTGTGTTGACTTTTAACTGCTGCAGGAAGGTTCATCCCACCCCAGGAAAAGGGTCGTGTGCTATATAAAAGAGGGAGAAAAGCAAGCCCTTGTGAGCTGGCCATCAAGCAGTGTCCTTGTGTGGTTTCTCTGTCACGTTCCAGCCTGAATTCCTGACCATTCTTCTCTCCATAGAAGACTTTAACTTGGAATGAAATGTAAATAAACCCATTCCTCTCCTAAATTGCTCTTGGGCAGACTGCTTTATGACAGCAACAGAAATCAAACTAGAATAGACATTATAGCCACCAGAAACGGTTCATGAGAAAATGAGACTCTCTCTACTTCAGTGAACAGGCAGCCAGTTTGCAGTCTCCCAGTTTCTCTTAAAGGGAAACACAACAGAACTCTGCACCCTGGTGACAGAGCACTTGAAAGCTGGAGGAAACGACCCAGATTATCCCCGTAACAAGGCAGAGCCACAGGTTAGGAAGCAGCAATTGAAAAAGATGACTTCAACGTGTAAAACTCTCTTTAGCCACAGAACAGAAACAGGATTGGAAAGCGGGAGCAAAGGGGGGACATGTGAGATCCACTCCGATCCCGCTATAAGCTAGGGAAAAAGAGCGAGAGTGACAGAATTACACAGAGGTCCTAAGATAGACCTGGCAAGACTCGGGGATCAAGTAGTGTAAGACATCAGCAAATGGGAGCAGATCAGGACAGCAGCCATGTCTCAAGACTGCGCATTGGAAGAGTCGTGTTTTCTTCATGAAAACAACACAAGAAGAGCTTTCCAACAAGTGGGACAAATGTTTACACAACACTGAATTGGAAGCACATTGGAGAAGCATCCCTGCTAGGCTGTCATGACACATGAAAGTCTGTGTGGAAATCCTGGACAAAGCCTGGAAGGGATCTGCTTGAGTCTCTGCTGCCATGTCAGCAGTTCCTAGCAGTTACAACTGTCTGTCATATTAGATTTGGGAGACATCATCCCAACTCGTAGGTGGGAAATAGCTCGTGACCTGAAGATGGACTCGCAGAAGGAGAGAGCCCAGGTAGGCACAGTTCTCAACAACTTCTCTGTGTGGGAATAAATAAAGCTCACGGGAGAATCCTGCATCTGCCACCAGCGAGGGCTAAGAAAATTGGGACAGTGGCGCATCAAGGGAGAGATACAAGGAGTACTGAGGAGATGATCGACTCCATCCCCAGCACAATGAAGGACTCTCTCGAAGTCAAGAATCAGCTTTGCCAACTGTGGTTTTGCAAGATGTTGCAAATACTACCACTTCTCAAATAGAGGCAGAATTGAGTGATTTTCACGTGCAAAAATAAAGGATAACTCTGAACAACTACAGGAACCCTTTTTAGTTCTTCAAAATTTTCCTGGATAAAGTGCATCTTAAAATAGCAGAAACTTCTGTCTCTATTTTTCTTAGACAATTTAGGCTACGTTAGTAGGATTTTGATACTGTATACTATCTACTAAAGTCAGAGCCCCAAAATAAGAAAAAAACTAAAGAATAGAATAGCTTCAAGTAGGGATAAAATATGTGTGTGGATAGTGATTACATGAGAGAAATCAAATTGCCTGCTAAGATGTTCATATAAACATATGGGATAAGGTTGGACATCACTAAACATACTTGGGATCTCCGAGTTGGAAGGAAGTGACTGGCAGGTTCTAGGAGCTTCTTAGTTAGTCATTCTAGCTGAATTTGAAAGTTTCAGAATCAATGAGAGATCCTGTTTCTAGGGAACAAGGTGGAAGGCAATAGTGAAAAAAAGATTTTCAGCTTCATGGGTGCATATACTTACACACTCACATGCAAACACATGCATACATGACCCACAAATTATATAAGGTAATGTTACTATCTCTCTCTCTCTCTCTGTCACACACACACACACACACACACACACACACACACACACACACACACACAC
>NC_022025.1:9325843-9332461 GCF_000317375.1 Microtus ochrogaster | reverse complement strand
CACACACACACACACACACACACACACACACACACACACACACACACACGTGAGGCAATGCATTTTTCTCCCCTCCAGCTGGACAATACATGAAAATGAAACAAACCAAGAGGAGGTAAAGAGGACAAAATGGTGGTGTATTCTTTGTTCAAGAAAAGGCATTGGACATCCAGTACCAAAGAGACCTGACCTACTTTGTCAAAATCCCAAAGGCCTACCCTCTATAAGCGGTTTAATCCCCTGAATTTCACCAAGGCCCTTGACCATCACCTTCCTGGCTGCTTATGGTTTCCCACAAGCACGGGCCAGAGACAAAATGGCAGCTTTAATGGAGACTGTAGATTCCCACTGAGAAGAAAGCTTCTGGAAAAGGGGATGCTCCTGCAGAGACCACCTGTTCTTTAATGAGTAGTCAATATTGCCACAGCTTTTTGGAGAACAAACAAGTCCGGTTGGCATTGGTTACACATTATATGAACCTCATAAAGCTGGTGGTTTTCCTGCCTGCTGTGTTGCAAGAAAAGGGTCCCCTACTGCATCCTCAAGGACAGGTTGGGGTGGCTGGTCCACAGGAAGACAGGCAGCACCATTGCCTCACACAGGTGAACTCAGAAGACAAGGGTGCTGTGGTTAAACCAGTGCAAGCAATCAGGACCAGCAACAATGACGTACACACAGTCTGGAGAGGTAATGTCCCTGGGTCCAAAATCAATGGGTGACATTGTCAACCTTGAAAAGGCAAAGGCCAAAAACTTACAGCCTAACTAGGTGGCATGTTACATGCATAGTGCTGAGTGTATAAATATAATAAAAATATTCTTCAATAAAAATCTAACATCCAGAATTCTGTGTTGAGTATATATAAATACAGGAGTGAGCTAAAAGCATTCCATATTTAAGTGTGTGGGCATATATGTATGTGTGTGTGTGTGTGTGTGTGTGTGTGTATGCTCCCACAATAATTACATGTATATGTGGAGTACCTTTGTGCTTATATGTACTTATATGTATATGCTATACAACCTCCAGGAGACAATTCTCCTTTACTGGATGTACTGTTTATTCCAGAAGACCAAAGCCCCTCGCTCCTATCTGCCATTATTCATCTGAATTCGCACAGTCTATAGCGATTGCTCCCCTAGTAGCTGTTATCTGAATGAATAAAAGGATATTGGAAGCTTAAAAGTCATTGTCCCCTTGGCTCCACAACATAACACAGAATGAACCCTGAGGAATCTTGACCCCAATTAAGGACGTTTGGGAAGGACTTAGCCAACAATAAGAGGAAATCAGAACAACAAAACCAACCTTGGTGCTATGAAGGTGTAGCCAGATTCTTCAAAATTGTCTGGCTTCAGGGTTTCTGAATCTGAAAATTTAATGATATAAGATTAGATAAACAATACAGAACACATGCTTTCAGGGTCTGAGACAACATGAAGTATTGTATGAAGTACGTAGTAAGAAAAGTTTCAAGAGACTATATATATCTTAAACTTGAAACAAATCAATTGTGAAGATTCTCAGTGTTTCCCAGTATAATAAGATTATAACATGGGTGAGCTTCACTAGACAGTTATGGCAGTATTCACCTAGGAAATGCTGTTTATACTCTTCTTCTAATATACTTAAATATCTTAAGACAGTAAGTAGGTTTTATAACAAATGTCTCTTTTAAAATAACAGTGAAGTAGTTTAATATCAGGATAAAATGCTTTGAATGAACTCATTCATGCATTTGGTGAGGTAATAAGAATCTTATATTAGGTATGAATTGGCAGGTGGAAAGATGTAAAAGGAAACACGATATAACGTCTAAAAAAATTAAAACCAACTTAGAGAGAGGTTGCATGAGCACACACAGGTACACTCGCCCTGTCCTGCTGCCAACTTTCGGGTAGTCATGGAGAAAATTCTAGCGAATGGGAAGCACAGAGGATAAGATCCAGCAGGAATGAAAACAGTAGTAAAAATGTTGTGTAGTAAACATAAAGAAATTGAGCAACAAGAAAATACTTGCCCTTCATTTTCCCCTTTTTTGCTGTAAATCCATCAGAAAGAGAAAGCAGGGAAACAAAAAAAGAGGGTAAAGTAAAGGGGTCAAAAGCAATATTTTATTCAATGACTGTGAATAAAAATATTGTGCACAGATCAAAGGTCCATTTATGTACAGTTGTAGTTTGGAAAAAACGCATAATTTGGAAGGCCGGAAGCTCTGTTCTGTCAACTTTACTCTTCCCCCCCCTCTCCGTCCTGTGGCTATTTCAAGGGTCTGTTTTTGCCGAGTGGTTGATGCAGACGCAGTCCCGATGATGCCAGCTCCGGACAGAAGCACTTACGAATGAGCAAGGACTCACTAGTTATCCGCTCCTCTACACATAAAAAAACAGCTCATGCAGAACTGCTGGCTATTAAAAGACCATCATACCTATTGAGTGACAGTACAAACGTACCCTTTAATCTCCCACAATACAGAAGTGCCTACCACTGCAAACAGCAAAGGGACAGGCATGGGAAAGATGGAAACTCGTACGAGATGTATATATATATATATATATTTTTTTTTTCGTGAAGCCTAACGGAAAAAAAATTGAGATTGCTAGTAACTATGGAGTGGTGAACCAAGGATATGATGGTCATTTTGCTTAACTAAGTCTAGCCATCAAGAACAAAATAAAACTTAAAAATTACTTGAAATGGTTACTGCTGCTATTTACCCCACATTCCAAAGGATGCTTAAAAGTGAATTTATCTGAGTTACTGAGACATTAATTTGGATTATAAAAAGCAAGCTAACTGCCAAGCACAACATTATTCTGGCCAAAGGCAAAAAGGAAAAAAAAAAGAAGAAAGAAAGAAAAGAAGAGATAAGCAAAGGAAAAGCTTTTGCCAGCACAGTGCCACGAGCGGAGACCATGTTGGCATTAGTGTGTGAGACGGTGCACACCAGCTCACAGACCCTTAAAACGACAGGCACAGAGGACACGGCACCGCAATGATTCTTGGCACATAGCAAGGCAGGGGCGGGGCCGGGACTGCCAGCACAACTGGAGTACCTGCTCATATTCTATCCACGTAGAATATTTCTTGTTCCTTGCATGTTTGGGATGGGTTAGAATCATTGCTGGAGACTGGATAATATTACCCACTAAGATGGCTAAGCCTTGGGCATCCCCAAATCTAGGCACACGCATCTGACATTGGGAGACAGCGAGTGGATCCTGCAGTCGCCCCGCGGTACTTACATCTGGCCTGAGTTATTGTCTCTGCTAGCTTGGCTTTGATATAGTAAAAACTGTAGGATGGCAACACCAAGGCCAAACTGCAATAGAAACAAGAGAAGCATAAACACAAACAAACAAAAAAATGAAACGTAACTTAAAAAACAAAAAAATGAAAACCAAAAAGACATCAAGTTCATGGGAAAGTCCGAAGATCTTCTTCATGCCAAAACAGAGGACGTGTTTCTTTGACAAGAAAATGTGTTCTGCAAATAGAATCCTTCATCTCCCTCTTCCTAAACAGTGTCACCAGGTTCTCTACAGGGCAGGGAATTAAGAGGCAAGGACAGGACGAGCTGCCTAACATAGTCATAAAATAGCTGAGAAAGAATATACTCCAGATTGAAAATAAAAGAAGGAAAATCGGGTTTAAATTTAAACAAAGTAAATATCATACCAGTTGGACGCACCCTCTTTATAATACATAATGTTTAATGCTTTACACCAAACCGAATCAAGGATTAAAACTGAAAGAATAACCATTGCTACTTCTGCACAACACACAAGGATATCAGAAACAAATCCTGCTGTCTGAAAGCTGTGGTCCTACGGCGAGACCCCTAGTGTCTGCATGTGGACAACTCCGGCCCATTAGAGACATAATCTGATTCATTTGGACCCATTTACTGGGACATGTCACATGGTTGAGGACATTGCTGGTAAAGAGGAAGGACTTCTTGAGTTCAGTAGTTTTTCAAAGTCTTGAGGCTCTTGTAGTCTCACTGTAGGTGGCCCAACCAAAGGACAGTTCCACTGTCATCTTAGGCCAACTTCAGAATGTTTTTTTGTCACCAAGAGGGTTAGGTAAGCCTGTCTCCCATCTTGTTTGAATGATGGCTCACAAGAAGCTGTCAGAGAGGCAACCTTACATTTTTAGAGGTTTCTAATTCACAGACCACCTGATGAACATATTAGAGCTTTGCATTCAGATTAGGTAGTGGTCAGAAGTAACTGTCTTTTCTTCCTTCAGCTAAGACATACATGTTAGACGTAGAAATGATTGCTTATCTACCTTTGCCAAAGCCAATGATCTTTGCTATGCCTTGAATGTAAAGGGAAGCCAGAGAGTCCTGGGTGCAAGGAATGGGTGTGTTTCTAAGGTGGCCTATGAAACCCTACACAAAGAGTAATTCTTGGTTACCCCAAATATCAGTAAACCACCAGAAAATGTTATTAAGCACCCATAGACCCTTTAAATCATCTTAACCTCCCCCTACCCCATATCCCCAGATATTGGGATAGAAACCCAAACTATAATCCCATTGCACATTATTGATAGACAAGATAACAAAACAAAATAAAAATTTCATTTATTATGAATATAAATGTTAAAATTCCCCAGTACGAATGCTCAAGTGTGAGGGTTTACTTTCTAAAATGTAATTTGGCAATAAAGATGGCAAAACTAGTGAGTGCTTGTCACCCTCATTTGCCAAACTTCCACCACTGCTAAGTAAAATCACAGACTTTGCTTATGGGCAAAGGTCAGGGAAATAGAGTATTATGTAGAGTTAATGAACATTTCTACATTCATTCTATAGGTAACTTCAGAGGAGGCAGGGATTAAAGTTAAAACAAGCAACACAATCATTCTGAAAGCAAGACGATCTTTCGTGATTCACTTGCCATTAATAAAAGGCCAGAATTACTGAGTATTTGAAAATGGCCTCCTGCAAATTTCTCAAGAGAAATTAGGACGTTTTTATTGCTCCATCAGCATTTATCATCTCAGAATCTTCTAGTTAAAACCGATGATAACCGATGATATCATACAACTACCATAGTATTTCTCTGTCAGCTTGAGTTACATCTTATGCATCACCAAAAGTGGTGCAGCAACCCACGCGACTCCCAGCGACAGCTTTGGAATTGGCACGCTAAATATACGATGTGCTGGCCTTCAAAACCATGATATTGTCACTTAAGTCACAAATCACCCTGTAGGAAAATAGTTCTATCTGTTTCCAAGTCAATCCAACACTCATTTCTTCCACATACTGCAGAAAAGATCTTACTAGCATTCCAAAGCCATGACGCTTTCCTAAGCAAGGACTGTTGGATCTCATAATATGAACCCAATACAACAAGGCTTCTTGATTTCCTCACAGAGATTAGAGTTTAATAAAGTAAGTAACACTAGGTAGATGATAGAGCCCAGGTAATAGTTTTGATATGCACATAAACCTAATAAATTGAATTAAATGGGCTACTAACACAGTTTTCAACTCAAATCCTTTATCCCCATCAGAGTCGATAACTTTAGGACATAGTACATTCCAGTAAAAGATGTCATTACTTACATTTTGAAAATGTGTTACCTAAGCTGGATGGAGGTTTAAGAAAACAGAAACCACCTGTGTCTGAAATTGGTATTTCACTCATTTAACCAAATCATGCATTTTTAGGCAGAATAGGATACCTGTTAGTTATTTGTGAACTTAACTGCCCAGACATTAGGACATGCATGTAACTGAGGCCCAAGGCAGAGACTTGGGAATGGGCTGTTTGGAAAGCAAGCAACGTCAAGCAGCCATGGCTGCCTCAGGGCCCAGTGTGGTGATGGAGGCAGTAAAACAGCAGCAGATAGGCTGTAGTAGAAACGGGTGACATCGCTATCATCCTTAACAGTTCTGTGTTGTGAGCAAAGGCCGACACTGAGCTCGAGGAGGGACATTACTTACACTGTGCAATGCTTCTGGGGAGTAAAGAGTCTTGAGTGAAGAGGGCATTTGAGAGACAATTACAAACTCATATCTCCTTGTGAACACTGAAAGCTACAGCAATGATTGCCCTAGCAAGATAGGCTCATTTGTGTGGTGGTGGTGGTATTAATAACCCAGAACTACTTTCTGATTGGGTATAAGGCTAATGCCACAAGATGGAATCCATATCCAGCACCACTGGGGCCAGGAACCTATGAATAAACAGATCAGAGGCCCAGGGAAGAGCCAACTACTGTTGTGCCGTTAACACAAAACATTAAAGCAGCTACTGTGATTGGTCATTATACCTGTAGATTAACACATCTCTCAATCTTAACCAGAGAATCCTCTATTTCATTAGAGAGTGACTAACACAGAGACCCACAACTGGCTGAGATGGAGAAAATCAGACGCCAGAATGCTCAGCTGTAAATGGGACATCTATATTACATCTTGTCTTTAATGTAACTTTTTTATTTGAATAAGATATTTTTTTTACTTAGTTTCCATACCAACCAGTTTCCCCTCCCTGCTCTTTTCTCATTCCCTCCGACTTCCTGTCTACCCTTCCCCTCTCACTATCCATTCCCTCCGACTTCCTGTCTACCCTTCCCCTCTCACTATCCATTCCCTCC
>NC_022025.1:9310265-9325588 GCF_000317375.1 Microtus ochrogaster | reverse complement strand
CATTCCCTCCGACTTCCTGTCTACCCTTCCCCTCTCACTATCCATTCCCTCCAACTTCCTGTCTACCCTTCCCCTCTCACTATCCATTCCCTCCGGACAGAGAATCGCCTGCCTCTGCCTCCTGAGTGCTTGGATTAAAGGTGTGTGCCACCACTACCTAGCAATACTTAGTTTTACAGTGATGCTATTTTTAAGAGACAGCGTTTCTCAGTGTTCTGTATCTTCGTGAACTATTATAAGGTTATTCAAAAACAGAAAGATGGAAATAATGGAAATAAATGAGGAAAGTCATTACTTGAAATTGTTTATGAGCATTATAGAACTGTAAAGAGCTGCCTGGCAGAAAGCGAGATTATCACAATCTACTCAGTATATAGAAATGAGCGAAATAAGAAGAATCGTAATTCTGGTATTTTTCAGTGTCCTAAAATGTAACTAAGATAGACAGAGAAGGACTTGGATGCAATATCTCAAGACATTAGCAATGTGTTTTCTTCTTCTGCATTCTGTTTGTCATCCCAAGAACAAAAGGAGACAGGTTCCTATGAAAGCAACAACACTGTAGCTTTAAGACATCTCTGGCGCTCAAGGCTCCCCGAAGAGATTGTGTGTGATGTTTATGAACTGAGGCGTAGTAAGAGAAGCAACAACAACAGCAATAATGAAAATATATAGCTGGGCATGACTCTGTCAGAGCAAATGAATTAGGATTCCTCTCTCTTGGTGATAAACACATAGTCAAAGGCCCCATGAGAAAACTATGACAGAGAACGTGGGGTATAACTTTCTGGATTTGATAAGATGAAATAGATTGCAAGTTTGTACAAGTTAAAAGCTATTTCTTCACATTGAGACTCTTCAACCTTATATTCATTTCGAAAGTATTTACAATGTGCCACTATGGGCATGGGATCCAGAGATAAATGAAGCATCACCTCTCTGCTCTCTTAGAACTTAAGGACATGGTTACCAATAGAGTTAAATATCTTTCTATAAGCCTCATGTATATATAAGTTCGTGTGTAAACCCACATGGAGTTTTTGTTGAGCTCAAAGGTGGTAACACTGGATTTAAAATAGATATAAAAGTGTCCTCTTCAGAGTAAGGAAAAGCATAAAGTAGATGCAGAATAAACAGAAGGCTCGGTCTTGGGAAGTAATCTTAATTTAAAGTGACCAGAACAAAGGCCATGAAGCAGAGTGCTGGTAGTATCTTTGAGGAGAAGTAAGGCTTAACCAGAGGGTGTTCAATTGTATATTTGAGCAGCAGATTCAGAAGGCTAGTGTTGAAGGAGAACTGAAGGGTTAGGGAACTGCTTCCATGATAGACTTTGTTTTATTGAATGAGAGTTAAATTATTAGGAGATTTGAGTGGAGTTGTATTGACTAATTGAACTCAAATATGGTCTTTTTCTGTACTGAGGTTAAAGCTAAAGAGAAAAGAATTGAATTACACATTTAAGCCGTTGTGTACTTTGGTGAGAGTTTCCTCTGACCACAGCATTTTTCAACAGAACTGAACAGAATAAAATCACACCCAAGAGAAAATGCACAGGGAACTTATGAGCTTGAGGAGAAAAAAGAAGCCATGAAAAGACCCTCATCAAGGCTGCCTGAGGTTAGCTGACACGCTAAGCTATCGATACTTAGCAGCGGTCGTGTCTGCTGAAGTGTAGTGTTGGAAATGACTTGGAGAATATAAAGCTTTGTCTGGCAATTGTACAAGTGGCAAAAGATGACTTTGTAGTTGGTGACTGAGTGGGAAGTGATGAGCTGATCAGAGAAGGGGAGACACAGAAAAGGAGACTCATCTTTCTCAGTACTGCAGAAGTGTGGACTACAGACCTGGGCTGTTTGCCAACTGCCTACTATTAGTCCGTGAATGTGTGTGTGCGTGCGTGCGTGCGTGCGTGCGTGCGTGCGTGCGTGTGTGTGTGTGTGTGTGTGTATGTATGGATGGAAACGGAGGCTAAGTTTTTAGAAAATGACTTGACAGACTAACTCTAAGTTCATGGAATATAATGATATAAAACTGACCTGTTGTTTTTGGTTGTATTTTAAGATTTATCTTAGCAAATACATCCTGTTTGACTTTACCCATATAGATGTATCTTAAATAAAGGACACAGAATGTGGATCTCTGTGAATGCAGGAGAGTGAAACTAAGTTTGTCTTGGAAGAATGAGGAGAGGCTATTAAAGTGAAGGAAGTTGGAGGGTAGGTGTGGGTTGATGAAATTCAAGAGGTGGAATTTCCAGGAAAAGGAGATAATGAGTAGCAAGAAGAAACATTTTACTATTCCAAGAGTGTGGGACACAGGAACAAAGAGAAAGCAGGAAGCTCTGAGAAGATTTAAGGCAACAGTACAGAATGCCTGGGTGTGATGATGCATGCAGTTAATCGTAACATTCAGGAGGCAGAGGCAGGCAGATGTCTGAGTGTGAGGTCTCGTTGATCTGTATAAGTGAGTTCCAGGACAACCAGAGCTACACAGAGAAACCCTGTCTTGACAAAGTAGAGAGAGAGAGAGAGAGAGAGAGAGAGAGAGAGAGAGAGAGAGAGAGAGAGAAAATGAAAATAGTTGTCACTGAGTTTGAAGAAAGAAGGGATCATTCAATGGATTATTGAGTATTGGGTTTTTTTTTTTAGGTTCTGTTGTGGGAGCGGTGGGCCGCTTCCCGCCTCCCAGCTCCCGGCCACCGGCTAGCTTTACCCAAAATAATTACATGGAAACTATATTCTTTTAAACACTGCCTGGCCCATTAGCTCTAGCCTCTTACTGGCTAATTCTCACATTTGATTAACCCATTTCTAATCATCTGTGTTACACCACAAGGTGGTGGCTTACCAGGAAGGATTTAACCTACGTCCATCTTGGAGAGGAGAGCTATAGCGTCTGCCTGAGGTGTCTGACTCATTGCCTTCTTCCCAGCATTTTGTTCTGTCTACTCCACCCACCTACTTTTCCGTCCTATCAAAGGGCCAACACAGTTTCTTTATTAACCAATGAAAGTAACACATAGAAAGATGACTCTCCTCCATCGAGGTTCCGATATATAGAAGAAGGGAGTGATCCAGACATCATTGAACTGTTCAGTGGGGTAAGATTATTTTATGTCACATATAACACACTATTATTTTTAAGCTAAGCCACAACATTAATGAAAATACTAGATTAAATAGAAATAAAGTAGAGTCAATAGAAGTCATAACTATAAATTATTATGGTTATTACATCAATCTCTACTACTACTGTCATTAAGGAAAGTTATCATTTCTAAATATTACATTAGCTACTTTCCACCATTCGCATTCTGAAAACCAGGCTCCAAATCATTTTTATGTTGGAGGGAATAATTTGTAATTAAAATTAGGATTTCATACTAGTCTATTGAAAACTGGCTACCAAATATTAGAAAATGAACGGTCCTTTATACAAGACAGCTATACATGTAGTTCAGTACCTGTAATCTGTGCCATTGACAGGTGTCCATGTGTAGGTTCTATTTCCTTTGTCAATGTATCTCTAGAAAGAAAGTTAAACACGGTCATTACAACCACCATCCGTATATATGAATTTACAGAAAGGGTAAAAATACAATGTCCACCTGGAAATTCTGTGATCACCCAACATCCTTTTTTCCTAATGACATGTTTCTATCATACATCTTTAATATTTTGATGTGTGTGCTTGTCAAATAAAAGTTTGGAACAGAGCTAAATACTCAAATGAGTTATAGATTTATAATCATAGAACCTTAGTGTTTGATAACATAGTACTTTCTTCAAAACTCTGAAAGATTTAATTAAAACCAAATTTAATGATGAAATGGGACTAGGGAATATTAGACAAGGCTCAAATATCAACCATAGTAGAACATATGTAAAAATGATAGCTGGTATGAGGAGGAAAATACATTAGCATGTCTACATCTGTAAGTATATCTACCATCTTGCCAATCTTTTTTTATGGGGCTATCATGTCGTTATTAGTAGATAATTACTCCATCAATGAAGGTTAGAAAAACACCGATTTTCACTAGGCAAAGTGCAGAGTCAAATAAACAGCTCATGGATGCACAAACCTCCTGTGTTAAGAACTGCAATACACACAACTCATTCTTTCCTCTACTAAGTATATTATTTGCATACATGTAGTTTTAATTTCTTACTTACTCTGAACATTTGCCTCATTAAAGAACAACTGTATTCCTGATGGAGAGGACTATGAAAAAATCTCTACAAACCAATTTGGAGAAGGTCTTGTGAAAAGTACTCAGTAAATCCCGTGTGAAGAGATGCTCTGTGGGAAATGTGCACACACTTGGAAATAAGATGACCTGCCTCCGATGCTGAAACGTGTTAATAGTCAACTCTCCTATCTCACAGGTGTGAAATGGAGCAGAGGAAAGGTCAATGATTTCTGACAAGAAATAATGGGCTTTACCATCATCTGACTTCTATCTGTGGAGCTATGATACGTGGAAAGAAATTAAACTAAAACATTTTAATATAGAAGCTATTATCATAACTTCATTATTCCTGCCAAAATCCACACAAAGTAAACACAGATCTAATGATCTCAATGATATCATCTGAAAGTCAGTTTTTGTTTGACCTTATTGTATTATACTATATTTAATTATTTTATTATTATTCCTCATAAACATGTTTATCTTTCAATGGAAGAAAGAAAAGTGGTAGATCCCAATGGGATGGGAGGTGGTGGGGTTCTGGGAAGAGTAGAGGGAGGAGAACCATAATCAGGATATACTACGTAAGAAAAAAAATATTTTCAATAAAAGGAAAATAAGATAAAGAAAAGTTCAGAATAATGCATATGTTATAATTGTTTAGATAATTTTATAAACCTGACAATATCAAAAAGTTATGTTGATTCAAAGTAAATAATGAGGTTTCTTGAAGGGTAAACACAGATGGAAAGAGAGTAATATTGTTGCAGTAGATGACTGGCAAATGTATGTCTACAAAAGTACACTTAAGAGAAAAACAAACATTTCTAAGACAGACAATAAGTCTGCCTTCAAGGGTGAATACTGCTCAGAGCCTGAATGGACAGCAAATTGAGAGGGAAATTAGCAACACGAAATGAGCTGCATAAAGAACGCCAAGGTCAGAGCCCTTGGAACGACTCGCAGGAGTTGGCAGAACTGTGACTACTTTACATCCCTGCTGTAGGAGCAAGGAGTCAAAGCCACGGCTACAGTGAAGCACTGGAGTCGATAGTTCACTAAAAATGAAAATTTAGTACCTCCTTCTTCTGTTCTGGTAATAGCCACTCATGATTACATCAAAATAAGAAATGATGTGTGCTATAAAAGTATTTAAATTATCTGTCCCTTCTAGGGGAAGAGCTGCCAAGCAGTTAGGGAGAAAACACGTTTCTAAAACATACAGGATTTGGAGTAAGAACACAAGCGGCAAGTAAAAGCTGCAATTAAAGTCACAGGCAGGAAACGTCCTAATCCTAGGTAATTCTGAATATTCAAATATGCGAATGTCTGCTTTTATTCCACAAGTGACTGACAGCGGATAGAGAAGAGCATCCCCACATACAAAAGCCTCTTATCTGCAGACCTGAAACAATATCGACTTATTGTGTATATATAGAGAATAATGATGATAGCTCTGCTACCACATGACTTGTTTTCAGACTTAGAGGTAGGAAAATCATAAAGGGTATAGAGCAGTGGTTCTCAGCCTGTGGGTCTTGACCCCCCCCCCCACAGGGTTACATATCAGATAATCTACATTTCAGATATTTATAATACAGATCATAATTAATTGTAGAAAAATTGCAGTTATGAAACAGCAATAAAATAATTTTATGGTTGGGAGTCACCACAACATGAGAAAGTGTATTAAAAAGTTGCAGCATTAGGAAGGTGGAGAACCATTGATAGAGAGGGTTTAAATGGTAAAACTAGATAAAACACACAGAACACAGACTCTATAACATCTATGTACACAAATAATACAATGTGGTATTTAATATTACCTTAATTTAAATATTACCACATCCTTGGTCCAAAGAGATCTATTTCTTAAATTAAATCATTCAGAAACAAAGGGTAATTTTGAGAATACAGTTTTTTTTACAAATTCTGGTTGATTTATTTATTTACTTGTTTATTTATTTGTGTGCGTGTGTGTCTCTGTGTGACTGTATGTACCCATGAGTGTGCAGGTGCCTGCAGAGTTCAGAAGAGGGCGCCAGAGATCTTCTAACTGAAGTGACAGGCACCACAGAGCCTGCCAGCAAGGTGGCTGGGATCTGAACTCCCTATCTCAGAATGAAACAGAAAGTACTCTCAAATTGCTGAGCCATTCTCTAGTGAAAGAATAAAGGTTTTTTTGTAAGAAGAACAAAGAAAAAAACTGTTCAGTAGAGTTATCTCTGTTCCAGAAATAAACCCTGGAAGAACTGCCGAGTTACCAGCATCGCTATTCTTAAGGCAGACTTTCCCTCACGATCAAGGCTCCATTAACTCTTACCTCATCCTGAGATTTGACCAGCGTTCTGAACGTTTTCTCTCCACTCTCCCCATCGATCATTTTATTTCGAATCTAAGGGAAAATGAAACAATTGCTGCATTCCAGGAAACAGACTGACCTAATAATTTTTGTAAAAACACTCATTTTAAAGGTTTTACCTTATTTCAAGGAAACTAAATGAGAATGGCAGAGCGGTTGCGCTCCTCGATGACGTTATTTGGAATTTTTATGCGGCCACATTGCAACCATTTTACATAAGGAAAACATGCTTATTGGATTTGTTTGTTAATGGGTCCGGGAATTTTGAAACATAATAGTAATGGAGTCAGTTTCTGTCAAGCTTCTGCATTGGGGTGGGGTGGGGGGGGTAGATACTGTGAAGTAAGAATGTATGGGTATTCACAGAATTGACATGGGACGTGGACAATTTCAAATTCTTCCCCTACAAATAATTGACTCTGGGGAGGAAGGGCTCAGGATGGCCTGTTATGGGTCGCCGTTGTTGTTTGTTTGTTCGATTTGCAGAACAGGTCTCCCTGCAACCCCGAGACTCACTTCCCAGACCAGGCTGAACCCAAACTTGCAGGATCCTTATGCTCTGACTCCTGAGTCCTGGGATTACAGGACCCTCACATGGGGCTTGCCCTTTGAAATTTTACTTTTTCTTTGTCATACGGAGCAGTCCTATTAGGATTTCATACCACACAGTGAAGCCCCTTACAGCTTCGTTACTCCATAAAAGCAAGGCCAGGCCACACCAGTCTACCGGAAACTCCCAGAATTCCTTTCAACTTGATTTTCATTTTATTTATTCCCAGCATGTCACATCTGGGCTTTAGTTAACCATTAGTGACTGAGCAAACTTGGTGTAACAAGACAGACAAATCTGAAAACTAGAAGATGAATCGAACTCACTGAAGATATTTTCAGTTTGAAGGTGGACAGTACGAAGCGATTGAAAAAATAAGCAAGCTTTACCATGTACCCCTTCTCTTGCTCAGTCTTTCTTTGCACAGCCTGACACTCAGCCGCTACATTGAGGGGAAGCAGATGTTGAGAGACTAATAGGGGTGTTATTGCGAGTCAGCGGGATCTGACTCAACCTCACCGCCATCATCCCTGTAAAACTGGGATACCAAGGGCTTTAAAGAAGTGACCAAAAATGTTCTAGAAGTCACTATGCCAACCTCCAGAGTAACTCTGAACTTGATCCCTTCCTCCTTTTCTATTAGATAACTGCCTTTACAATTAGGAAGCACCCTGGTGGAAGTGCCCTGTGGCTTTGTTGTTGAAGGAAAATAGCAACATATCAAGGGTCTTCAGACAAACATGGCGGCTGCTTTCCTTGACGTGGCTCTTCATGCGGTTGGCTGGTTAGACCAACTTCTCTCTCAACGTCATAAATTAAATTTCATTAAAATTATTGTTATTTTTGTATGTTTAAAATAACTCTTCCTTTGGAGTGAGTAAAGTAATGAAAAAACAAGAAAGGCCATACCTAATCTGAAATATCTATTCTTTTCTGGTATGAGTTATTGGAAGAAGACAGCCCAGAGTGTATGCTATTTTGATGACAAAGGACATATCAGTGTAAGCTAGGAGACATCCTGACCTAAACCATCGCTCAGATACTATTTGTGGGATGGGAACCCAGGTCCATGCCACGTGTCTGCTGGGCTTAGTCCTGGAGCACACACTCACCTCCACTTTAATGTCGTTCTCTAACTCGGCATCGAGGAAGTCCAGTGTGACGGGCTCCTGAGATTTGGGGTTCTACACAGAAGACAGTAAATAATGAAGGACTTACGTTATCAGAAAACAGCGCTGCACCCAGGACAGTTTGAAGAGCATTCAGCATGAATTCACTCTCTGTAAATTACTCACCTTCTGTTAAGAAGTAGTCAATGAGTTTGAGTGCAACAGACAATTATCACCAGTTATCAACTGAAGGCAGCAAGAGGCTAGAAATCAAACCCGTGGCCTCACTGACACTATTCTCCACTTTAACATTGCTGCCTTTTCTTGTGGCGTGTAAGGAAGCTAGCTCACTATGGAACACGGCAGAGTATTTACTTATATCTCAGTTGATGTTACTGGCCTGCTAAATTCACCTCATTTGGCATGATTCTAATTTTTCAAACATTCACGGCCATTAGACTAGTGGATATACAAAATGTACCTGTTTCCTGATAATTCTTGCTACATCATATAACATGTCACATGTTATAAGTTCCAGCTTTTAGTAGAATAAAAGATTCGACGTAAATAAAAGATTTCAAAATAGTTGAAAACAATAGAAGGTAGACCTTAAAGTATTTATTAAAAAGTATCCTCCATATCTGGCCAGAATTAGATGCTACTAATTATCGCAGTCTGTGTTTGGTTCCTTGCAGGTGTAACAGATATTTGACCATGAGCTTGCCAATGACATCTGTATTGCAACCGTCTCAAACACCAGGCATGCTAAGGGGATATGCTTACTAACATACTAACAGCAGAAAAAAAAATCTGCCCAATTAGTGTAATTTGTTTAGACAAAAAATGAATGGTATAGCACACATATTATATTTATTGATAATCATGCAAAAGGCCTTATTTCAGGGAATATTCATATTTTTGAAAAGTCACAATTTCAGATCTCCATGGTACTTAATTAATGAGAATTCTTCAAGTAACGATTTTTAAAATGCTCTCCCTGTGTCTTTGGTAGGGGTGGGGGAGCAGGGGACTGAGTCCAGGACCTCACGTTTGCTCAGCACACACTGCACCAGAGACCCCGAAACAACCAGTGCCTTTGATACTCAAGAAAACACTCACTGTTTAAGAACTCTGCAAAATCAGAGTTTTTATACTATGGAAATTAAGTATTGGGTTTTCCAGCACAATCCACTACTGTTTGGATGGACAACTTTTGTTGCAGGAGCAAATATTCCTTTGCAATATACATGCCACATGGAAATAAATGTCAACATGGGGAATTTTTATTAAGTCCACGAAACTTGCAACCTCCCTAACAAAAAGACACAATGGATGTTGCACAAACACTACTGTATAAACATTCAAATTAAGATAAAAAAAAATACCAATGCAAAACAAACCCAAGACAATCAAATGGTAAAATGAAAAGGGAAGGTTTCTCTTACATGCAACGGATAACGCATAGCATGACAGGCCCCAAACAGCATGCAGGGAGCAGCCATTATCAGGAGGAAGTGGCAATATGCAGATCATGTCCCAATCCAACATATAAAGACAGAGAAGAAAACGAAATCATAAAAGAAATGTCAACGCATCGCTTGTATTTGTAAATGGCAACCCAGCAGATCACTGTTTTAGAAAGAGCCATCCCTTCTGTAAGAACTAGAAAATTAAAGAAAAAAACAATCTGCTAATAAGAAAATAGCAACACGGGCTGAAGAAATCTATTTAGTCTCATGGTTTCTGAAAACCGTCAAGAAGAAAAAATTAGTATCTAGTATTTCTCATCAGTATGGGAATAATTCATTCAGTTAGCATAATTATTAAGGGTAGTATATGATGCTAACAAAATTTAAAATTTGTAACAATTATGAGTAAGTATTAATTTAATAATATAATACCTCAGAGTTTAAAATATTCCCCCAATGAAGAAGCTTTATGTGGTTGCTAGTTTGCCATTTAGAGTTTGCATAGAATTAAAAAAAATCATTATTAAGGTTGCTTATTGTTTTAATTTATTTAATAATCTTTGCATGCAATATTTGGAGTTGTGGTACAAATAAAATCACTGAAACGCAGCTGACGGTAAAAAGTATAACTTAAGGTATTACCAAAGTCACATGCCAACAGAAAACCAAAATCGTTCCCTAGCTGAGAAAGGCATACGGGTCATTGTAACCTCTACAGGGACCTAGAAGGCTCCTGAGCCTTACAGGAGCAGGAACACAAGGCTCAGCGCACGGCAGGGTTCTAGGTCTGCACATAAGAGCAGGTTACCCCAGAGTTCTACCTTGACAACTACAGCTTCACTCCTCCCAGTCATCACAGTTCTGACAGATGGGGAAGCCAACAGACTCTTTGGAGCTGGAATTCAATGAGAACTTTCAAGGGTGGGACATGGTATCAACACGTATGATTAATTTCCCACGTGGAGTGCAGAATGGAATTGGTGTAACTCCCTGCTCGACAGATGAAAACAGTGGCGCACTGCTCCAAGGTCAAGTGCTGGCTACCAATAGGACCAGATTATAACTCAGTCCCACTTAGTCCGTACTTAGGGACCACTAACACCACGCTGCCTCTCCAGTAAAACACTGCCATGTGTTTTAAAGGAAATAATAGGCGTACACAGACATTTACAATGATGTTAAATTTTCTCTACCATTTTTGGATCTCTCTGAATAGTTTAAAGAAATATCCTCTTAAGATGAATGTCTGCACTTATCTGTAACCAATGTGTGTGTGAGAACACTGCCCACAGAAACCAGAAGGGGTCATTGGGTCCAGCGTACTTGAGTTACTGATGGATGCGAGCCACCATGTGGTGTTGAGAATCACAGCCCCGTCCTCAGGAAGAGCAGCCAGTGCTCTCCACCACTGTGCCATCTCTCCAGCACCCAAACTTCCATTTTTAGAAAGTAAAAAAACAAAACCAAACACCTGGCTAAAAATTCTAGTTTAAAAAAAAAATCACAACATTGGAATCATGACTGTATTTGCACTTAGAAATCAAATTCACAAGCGAACTGTTAGGCAAACATGGATATGATATTAATTTCACCAAACTTAATGACAATTTTAAAGGAGCCATTTCATTCTGATTATTCTGATTAACGTTATTATTAGATGAGTTTCCTTAGCCACCTTCCGGCCAGGGCGCACCCTCTACCTTTGTTAGCGCGCTGCTCCAGCTCACTGAGAAGGGAAGCGCATGCTCTGTAAGCCTGGCGTCAGGAAAGGCTGGGCTTACAAGCCTTGAGAACAGAAGCTTCATCTCAACCTGATTTAGCAAATTCGGAAGCACGGCTGTCTACCTCATTCACAGTTACCTGAACGTTGGGTCGCCTTTTTCTTAAATTAATGGTCGGTATGCCTACACCAATAGGCTGGAGCAACAGAGAAACGATAGCCCATTATCCTACAGATCATAACAGTAAGGAATTCTACCCTGTAGTCAGTGTTAGTCAGCCATTTCCTTGACAAGAAGCAGAAGAAATGATGTAGTCCCAACTCAGAATACTTGTATCGTTGAGTCCATGACAACAAAACAAAACAAGATACCAATAAAACCCAAAACTGGTAATGGTAGGAAGAATCATTTTTCCTTTCTTTCTTTTTTTTTTTTTAAAGAAACTGTTTATCTTTGTCCTGGATTTTCCTTAAGAATATAAAAATTGGAGAGTGGAAAGAGAGAATTTGTCCTAGATAAATTTCCTTGGCGGAAACAAAACAAAGATTAGAAAATAAAAACTGTTGAAATGTACATGGCACAACTACATAAAATAAACACTGGAAATGGCCCCTGCAGATTCTTCTGCGGCAATCCTGCCTTGGTTATAGGGTTGTAAAAGAAGGTTGGGTCTTTTAGAGGTTACTAGGCTGGAAGGCAGTAGCTTACAATGGGATTAGGACTCACGTAAGTCAGAGACCCCTCTGCCTGCTTGGCCCCTCTCGTGCAGTTAGAGGGGGAA
Source organism: Microtus ochrogaster (assembly GCF_000317375.1). Lineage (NCBI taxonomy): Eukaryota > Metazoa > Chordata > Mammalia > Rodentia > Cricetidae > Microtus > Microtus ochrogaster. The sequence goes on along the minus strand of NC_022025.1, from coordinate 9,313,404 downwards.
GCTGGCTGCCAAGGAGGAACATACGCTGATCACTCACGCCTGAGTCCGCACTCCTTACCACAGTAAAAACTGTGTGAAGTCAGCTTCATTGTTTACAAACATACCAGGCTTTGCTTTTTAAAAAAAATGCCATAGCATTCTGAACAGACTGGAATAAATATGATTGGATATTATGGAATCGTGAATTTGATCCTTTGTTATCTGAAAGAATGAGGGCAGTGGCGTTTATTAATAAGCCAAAGGAGAACTCAACCACAGACTTGCCCTGTCTTCTCTGCAGCAAGGCCCTCCTAGAGCCTTGGAGTTGCAAGTGAGATGCATGACAGTGAGATTTGAAAGGTGACAACGGCTGTCTGAGAGAAGGTCAGCAGTCAGACTAACTCCGTAAAAGAAAATGAGGAATGCTTTCAGATTTTCATGTGTTGTCACCAGTGGCCTTGCCCTCTCTTAACGGGGGCACAGGGTCTGGAATGTTACCAACAGAATTGCAAGTCACAATCCCATTAGAGTTAGTCAGTAATTGTACCAAACCCTAGTAACTATAACAAACAAATTATATACATACCTTTGGCTGAAGATTTGGATGCAATAAGACATAACCATTAGGATCGATTGCAAAATAGTAGCCATTGGGACACAGCTGGAAAACAGTAAAATAGGTCAGAGATTCCTAAGTCACGATTACAAATCCACACTCGTCATTTGAAAAAAGTTACTCAGTACAAGTTTTGTAACACAGAAGAAACAAAACATGTCTTCATGTTTTAAAAAATGCCTTTTAACATTAAACTCTTTTGCTAGACTAGCCACATGCATCTCACTCTCCAGTGCTATTGTGGACAAAATATATTGGTACATAGATAGTTTGGAAATAGGACGTGTAGTCAAAGAATAAATTACATCTTACTGTAAAACGTGGAGTCAATCTCTTTATATCCTCCAGAGACACATCAACGCCCATCACACCAAGAATCAACTGGTTCTAAAAGAAGATGGTGAAGGTAGTGCATTTTATACCAGAAGAGCTTTCTACACAAATATATATATTCATCCTTTTATTATGGTATGGAATGATTTCCACATTGATGCAAACACACACACACACACACACACACACACACACACACACACGGGGTACATTTGGTGTCAATTTACAAAGACTCTCAGTTTTGGCTGTTTTCCACAACATCATCACCCCAAATTATTTAACTTAGATGAAATATTAATGACTAAACCTAAATCATAAAAGGCATGAATATTTTGCTAGAGGAAATAGTTGGGTCAATAGTTATGGTCGGTTTCTATGAACCTTTCCTAGACTGAATAAAGCCGGTAAATAAAAAAACAATCTGATGGATAGGCAATGTTAAGAACTTTAAAACATGACAAGGAAGAACATAGAGAATTACACCATTATGAATTTAAATATTTAGATCTCATAAACAGTCAATATGTCAATGGGCCTCAAAGCGAGAATCAAAACTTTGTAGAACTGATAGCTAAAATGAAGCCCTTCATTGAAATTTATAAAAAATTAAGCAAACAATGCTTTAGTGCAATAGACCTCATTGCGCTACAAACCAGAAATTAACATTCCTTTAAGCCACCAGTATCACCTGGATTATAAGCCATTAGTATTAAAAATAATTTTTATAGTCTTACATTCATTCTTAACTGTGCAATTCTATTTTAAAGTCAAAGCATTTAAAGATAATAAACATAATAAGTATGAACCATATTCAATAATCAGTTACAACTTCCAAGTAGATAGCTCCTTATTGTACTTATATTACCAGAGATAAAGAAATTTTTATGAAACTAATTTTTTATTGAATTTTAAAAAGTAGGAAACAAGAGACCAATTAGAAAAAAAGCTATTACTTGGGAATTCTAAATAAGAATTCAACAAACATGTGTCTGAACCTGATTTAAAGAGAAACATGGTTTTGGTTTTTCTGTTTCCCCCCTGAATTCCATGAATATCTCAAGCACATTTTAAAAAGTGAGTCGTGGTGGCACACACCTTTAATCCTAGCATGCAGGAAGTAGAGGCAGGCAGATGTCTGTGAGTTCGAGGCCAGCCTGGTCTGCAAGAGCTAGTTCCAGGATAGCTAGAACTGTTACACAGAGAAACCTTGTATCATAAAAAGGAAAAAAAAAGGGGCTTATGATACTATTGTCCACTTTCCATGTCATTACTTGTGCTCTGACTTTCTGAGTTTCTCATCAGGTCACAGTTAAACCAAGCGAAGCTGAATCCTGACTCTAGGGCCACAAGGATGTGACCTTCACTTCCCTTTTTCCCAGGTGGTTATCACGCAGACAGCTGTTGCCAATGACCTCCAGCCTCGCAAGACAATCACATCTTATATATTTCCTTATAGAAATATCTTATCCGCATGCAGCTTCAACGTCATAGTTTATCGCTTATTGTTATTAATTTTATCAATTAACTTTTAACCTTCAAGTTTGTCTTATTTTCAGATTGCCCAGTGACATTGAAGACCGGCAGAGTTCCAGTAATGACAAGTCCCAGCTCCTAAAAATAGATGGAGAGAAAAGGCAAATGAAAGCAACATTTTGAACTTCGTACTACTAGATCAGCCTTTGAAATTGGAAACTTCACTTGGTAATTATCTTGAAAAGAGTCACAAAAATTTAATAACTAATTTTGACTATCTTTAAAGAGAACTTTTCAAAACGCTCAATGAAAACTTCTTAGATAAAATAAATACCCATTAAGCAGTTTTGCACCATCAAATAAGTATTGGGATAAAATAAAGCAATTGTAACTGTGACATCCATGATTGCTCCCATCTATTCTTCTACCCTCACCATTCCTGTTTGGCCAGGAGCCTCCACAGGGGACTCTCATTGAATAGTACTTTAGATTGGCTGAGAGCTAGCTCTATAGCTTCAATTACAATTTTTAAGCCCCAAGTCAAAGGTGTCAGGCCCTGGCTCAATGTTGTGTTACACAGAAGAAAGATGATATCGGCAATGTACTTGCAGAATATTCTAGGTGAGTACTGTGATGTCCAAATATTACTTTTAACTTGCAGAATATTCTAGATGAGTACTGTGATGTCTAAATATTACTTTTAACTTGTAGAATATTCTAGGTGAGTACTGTGATGTC
>NC_022025.1:9267755-9309856 GCF_000317375.1 Microtus ochrogaster | reverse complement strand
AGAATATTCTAGGTGAGTACTGTGATGTCCAAATATTACTTTTAACTTGTAGAATATTCTAGGTGAGGACTGTGATGTTTAAATATTACTTTTAACTTGCAGAAGATTCTAGGTGAGTACTGTGATGTCTAAATATAACTTTTAAACAGTCCCCTAATGAATATTACTTTAAACAACTAGACTCCGGAGTGTGCTCTTTGTCCCAGGCACGGCGCCACAGAATAGAATGATAAAGCTGAGTGTCCCGCCTCCTGGAATGGGACACTTATCTTAAACATAGCAACTCTTCCTATGTCCCTTTACATGGAGAGCGTCCCGTCATCTTCCAAATGACACATTGCACCAAGTCCTATTCCTCTCATATATCCAGGGTCTCTAAAGGCGATCCCGAGTTGGTATGATGACTTGAATGGACCCAGTGCTCCTAGATCGGCCAATGTGCAGCTTTATGTGGTTTCATCCTCCCCATGAATTACAGAAACATGACTCGCAATTACGCTCAGCTGAAATGTCTTTTTAGCCACGCCCCATCCCAGTCCCAATTAGACAGCATCTTTCTTTTAAAGTGCCACAGCTGTTAGAATTCTCCGTGTCGCAGTCCTTATCAAGTTTGTTCTTGAAATACGGTTATCAAGTTTGTTCTTGAAATACCGTATGTCCCCTTCCTAATAAACTGCTGATTTGACTGACGCACATTCAGATCCCCGCCCCCCCCCGCCCCCGCAGTGATTCTAAGTAAGGGGGCTCCTATTTTTAAACCAGTACAAAGAATGCTGTGTCCTCTGGCCACCAACTTACGTCTCCCACTTCGTTTGTTTTTTTAAACATCTCGTTTCGGCTTGGAAAGTGGAACATTGACAATCAGCATTTCCGCCAAATGTTATTTGTGTTATCAGCGAGAACCTTGCCAGCAATGCGGACAGACACTCTGGGTAATGAACTTCTGGTCATAGGAAACGCAGCGAGGCCTAACTACCGACTCCTATCGTGTGCAATCCGGTGATGGGTTTGAAAAAAACCGAAACATCTTGGTCGTGGCTGGAGATGACCATGTGACCTTAAGTAAATAAGTAACGTCAAGAAGGGACACTCGACAGTCATTTTCGGTGGCTTGAGGTAAGCAAGCTTCCCTTTATCTCTCTTAGCATGCGAGATGGCTGCTAATAGTCCCGACTTTCCCTCTGACTTCCTGTATGTGTTTATTTTGTGAGTACCGAGTGATAAGTCATTCTAACGGGTTGCATTTTGCCCTTCTGTTCATCACTGCCCTGAGAGAGTAGCAAAGGCATTAAACTGCACTCCAAGTAGGGGAAAGGGCACCACTGATTCAGCATTCACTTTCTGTTAGAGTATACTACTTTGGTAAATGGCTAAATAGTCCTTAAATTCAGATTTGGCATATGAAAAAAAAAACTGAAGTATTGTCAAGTTTTAACAACTTGTGTCATAAAGTAAGAATAAATTAAAACATGATTTCTCAACTTATATTGAAAATTTGGGCTAGATAATTTTGTGCTCTGTGGGGAACAGGGCTGACTGATGTTTATTCTAGGATACCTAACACCAATCCAGGGTACCAGTTGTTATATGCCAGCGGGAGCGCTCTGCACCACTGTGTGCTTGACAAAAGATGTTTTCATACAAGTTCAAGTGACAAAAATAGGGAAATAACTCCCAGCTGGAAATTACTCCTTAAAACGTGATAGCATGCTTGTGTTAACAGGGCAGATGCGTTATGAGAAACTGATATGCATACATTATCTCTCAGCAGACTGGGTCACCTCAATGTGATATTGCCATAAGAATGTCTAAATCTGCACTTAAAGCCAGAGAGTCTATACAAAGATGTAATTATGCCCATGCTGATTTGAATGCATTGCCAGAGTCTGTAGATCTAACTGAATGTACGTTAGAGTTTGCACAAGTCCGGGTGCAATGGTGGAACGTGTTGTACATATAGTTACTCAGACACCCACTTCAAAAATAGGTGTTTCAATGTGTTTGTTCAAAATATGGAATTCTTAGTTACTACTTACATGATGTGCAGCATTATTTTCTTATATTAAAATGTCAACACGTGATTGCAGTCCCCATATAGTCAGCATTCTAAGTTGGAAAACCAGTATTTTCAGTAGAAGAAGAATAATCTACAATTTTACATGTATGATTTCATACTAATGTAAACCTAGCTGAGAAGCTTGCAAAGGAGTAGATTTAGAAAGAAAGGATCAGGGAAGAGGAAAAGGGAATCGCCACCCAGAGAGAGGAAAAGTCAGCCATGTGCTCTTCCCATGACAGCTTCCGGCGGAGAAGCCCAGACTCTTACCAGCGCATCCAGATACACGTTGGTCCATTGCACCTGCTTTGCTTTGTCTCCTGCTAAAACCATGGGTCTTCCCAGGACATCCAAATATTCCTATTTATACAAAAAAAAAAAAAAGGTTGTAAACCATCAGCAGAACAAACAAATGTCAGAGATACAATGCTTCAAAGTAACCTTCAAAGAGAAAAATTGAAAATGAATATGGAACCAAATTATTGAGAGTATATCTGTCCTATTTGGGGCATTCTATAATTTTCATCTAGTTTTATCCTTAAATGGTTTGTTTGTATACATTGGATCAATAGTACCTATTTATAGTATATATCTCCTCCAGGTTTTTTCTAGTACCAATCAGAACATTGTTCCTCAAAGTACAGCCAATGATAAGTGAAATATATTCATTATGAATCGCTTCATGTTGATTTAAACTATCTAAGGCTCTGTGATTTATGTGCGAAATGGCACAAATTTGAAATGATAAAGCAGCCACATACTTGCTTTCACATAACAGATTGTTTGGATGGAATTCAAAACTGCATTTAAACATATCAAAAAAATAACTGTGGTATGTGCCAAATCCAGACACCAGGCTTACATTCCCTGCTGCTTCATCTCAACCCTCGGGGGGTCAGCGAGCACTTCCAGGAGGCCAAGCTATTTATGCTCAGTTTTAACAGCTATTTTGGGCATTATTGCTAGTGCTTCAAATTGGGCCATGATCTCTAAATTGTAATTTATGAATATTTCAAAATGAAAATATTTAAATAAAATTGCAGAATTCTACAAAATGTTGTGTAAACAGTATGCTTTTTCTCTCAAATCAACAACGTTATAAAGTCATCTTACTGCAGTTTTATGTAAATAAATAGGTAAATAGACCTGGAGGAATTGTGGGAAAAATCTCAGTCCTATGCAGGGTTTAGACCACTTGTCCAGAATAATTACTATTTAGTGTTCTGTGTGGCTGAGAAAGTTACATGTAACTTACAATTGAATAAAAATTACATGAGATTATTAATAAATTTCATATTATCCATTTTCTATGACTTTTTAATACCTAAGAATAACAAACCACAATTATATATACATAATATGCACACTATATGTTTGCCTAGGCTTTATATTTAAGGATATAAAATCAATAAATACCACATTAGCCAGTACTGGGTGAAAATATAAATTATGTAAATCTTTTTTTCCACTTTTAATTATTCTCATCGGACTGAACTAATAAAACCAGGACAATCTCTTTTTATTTCCAGGAAAGTAACCCTAAACTTTGAAAAAAGAGTATAAGCATTTTTAGATAACCATACCTGAGTGTTGATTCTTATTGCACCAATGGAGGGAATTTCATAATAATAACCTAAAATTCACATACAAATTATAATTTGTAAATATCACACTTACAATAAATATCAATAAAATAGATTTATGTTTTTTTCATAGGAGGAAAAGTTATTTCCCTTCTAACTTGGGTAAGTAAATAATATAAAGATTTACATTAAAATATAAATACAAATGTTAAATTCTGAAAAATATTGATTAGTGAACAACTTTAGGGAATTTATGATTAATTTTACTGTATTTCTTAGATAGTATCAAATAACTTTAACTTCTACAAACCAGTAAGGAAACAGGAGCTGTCAAACTCCTTTTCACTAGATAAACTATTAAAGGTACAGATAGACACATAATTAGCATAGGCACATGCTTTCCTTAACGTAAGTTTTGGGATGTGTTCAGGTTCTCTTTTCTGTTAATATAACAGTTTATTCTTCAAAAGCCTTTTTTTTCTGAGTACAAAAAAAAAATAGTTCACTGCATGAAATTTGAATATTGAGGAAAAGTATGAGATTGTTTTCAAAAACAGTAATCCAGTCATTTAGAGAAGAAATATGCACAAATCTGCTATACATCATTAAGTATCTTGCATGCTTTCATCAATTCACAATATTAGGATCAGATGTTTGAATATGTTTTAATGCAGTGCTAATCTCAGAGTTTCTTGTATGTATTTTTTTTTTTTTAGAAAGCAAGTTCAGAATCTAATTCTTATTCCATACAGTTTAGTTATACTTTAATGGTGTAAGAGGTGCTTCTGCTTGTGTGTTGGATAAAGAGACTGCTTTGGCCTTTTGATAGGGCAGAATTTAGATAGGTGAAGTGGACGGGACAGGATGCTGGGAAGGAGGACAGACAGGCAGACGCCATGGTCTCCTGCCGGAGACAGACACTGGTTAGATCATGCCGGTAGGCCACAAGCAAGTGGAGATACACATTAACGGAGATGGGTTAATCAAGATGTGAGAGTTTTAGCCAATAAGAGGCTAAAAATAAGAGGCCAAGCAGTGTTTAAATGAATACAATTTCCATGTGATTATTTTGGGTGTAAGCTTGCCGAGCGGGGTGGTTGGAATGACAAACCGCCCGCCGCTTCTCTTACTACACTTTACTAAACCCCAGCTCCTATGACAGACAATTTCTTTGTTCTAACAATAATTACCGAAGTATTTTATATTCTAATCAAACATGCTCAAGAGAGACAGATCTATTACCTTTATTCTCACAAGCCATCCACTGAATAGGTCCTCTGTCATAGTTATGCTGCCCGACAGAAAACGTAAACACACGGACCTAAGGAAATTGAAAAATCGGCCGAGTAAAATTCAACTGAACAGCAAAACAAAATTGCTGAAGCAGAAACTAATAAAAGCACATTCAGGCAGGGAAGCTAATAAAGCCAGTCTAACATAAAACCCGTAGAGGTCATGAGCAAGCACTAAAGGAAGACCATCGAGCCTACCCTGAATGCCACAATGGGATCAGCACTATGGCATCCTGCACCAAATCTCCAAGCTCGGTGCCCGGACAGTGGAGAGATGGCTCAGTGGTTAAGAGCATTGCCTGCTCTTCCAAAGGTCCTGAGTTCAATTCCCAGCAACCACATGGTGGCTCACAACCATCTGTAGTGACGTCTGGTGCCCTCTTCTGGTCGGCAGACATACAGACAGAATGTTGTATACATAATAAATAAATAAATATTTAAAAAAAAAAAAAAGAAGTGCTTCCTGAGGGAGCAACTCAGTTCCCCCTTGCTGCCTGAATAAAGGTCGCACCTACCTATTCAACCACAGCAATGCTTCTTCCCTATGGCATAGGCAATTAGCTATGCAAATAGATACAGGAGCTCATGGCTTCTGTTGTGACTGGGGAAAAGGACATTTAGCCTGGCTTTTCTACTTTCACACTGTGGCAATATTTAAGATTGTGGTTTAATAGCACTCATTCACTGGAAAACAGGGCTGGCTTTGCTAACTATTTAAGCTGCTAGCTGTTTTGTTGTTGTCTGTTTGTTCACTTGTTCTTTCATTAATTCAATCAAAGGGGCCATTGTGGGTGCCTGGGGGCACCGTGTCCCATGCACCTGTGTGAGCATGCGTGTGGTGGCCAGAGATTGGCATCAAGCATCTCCCCCAGTTCTCTATCTTAGTTTAGGGAATGGGGGTCTCCCTGAACCTGAAGCTCACTGGCTAGACTGTGGACATCAAGTCCCCGAGAACTCCTTTCATTCCGGCCTCCCCATTGCTGGGATTACACACGTGTTCCGCCGTGCCCTGCTTTTTAAGTAGATAGTAGGGTTCTGAATTCAGACCCCCAAATTTGAGCTTGAGACTTCTCAAACTTAAGCCCAGCTCAAACCTAAACCCCAGCTCCTATGACAGACAATTTCTTTGTTCTGTTTGGCACCTGAATCTTGAGCACAAATCTCAAATAAATAAATAAATAAATAAATAAAATTCACATTTCTTTCTTCTGTTGGTCTGGGCTACAAATACTATGACAGTCCCTGCTGTCAAAGGCATGCTTAGGACGGTGATAGCTCCCTTGCAACGTTTTATCTAGGCCACACTTTAAGTCACCCAGGTTTGCCTCAGTTACTATAGTATATGAGGTCATGTGTGGCCACATCTGTTTGCTGTGTGCATTTGGAGAAAGGCTCATGCTATGTAACTCCATCTGGCCTCATGGATACTTGGCTCACACCTGAATTTTAGTCTCTTACAAATTGTACGAACAAAGATGAAACCTAGAAGAAGCTCGTACCTCTCCCTCCCGCCTACTCTCACTTTCTTCGTGAGAACCAGTGCTTCATTTCAGCCAAGTCAGTTGCGAGTCTGTCTTCTCCTTCCACGTGTTACCACTCACAAAGCTGAGCTAGCCCTAACAGAAATATTTTTCTAAGGTTGACCACCCCGAGTAGTAATGCGGTTTATCTGGGGTGCCCCGAGGAATCTGCACGTGGGCATACCTCGCAGATTCAATTAATGCGCAGCTGTATCCAGTTCCTCCTGTTACCACAACACTATTAAGGCAAAATACTTTCCACAGGATCCTGCTCAGCGCGAAGAAACGGAGGAGTTAGGCCGAGTGAATTATATTTCCAATAACACGGAGCCCACACTTAGACCCACGCTGTGTGATTATTTCGCCTGATGTTATCCTTCAAGCAGTGCAAAGAAACATTTCACTTCGAAAAAGGAAAGCGGCAGAATGACTTGGGCCTTGTTTGTTTGGCCAGGGTGACTTCACCTGACTTTCCAGGCTGCTCAGGTGGCGCCCACAGCTCAGAATGAAGGAAAGGGGCACGTTCTGTGACAGTTGATCATTCTGAAACGGCCTATGCTTCTCTTTACCTCACCACTCTTCATTTTACCTGGTGCTTGCAGATTTATTTCCAAGGTACATTAATAATTCGGCCATTTGCCTGTTGTATCAATGTTATGTTTCTGCACTATTTTTGCCTTGCTGTAGACATACATGCATGACAGCGCAATTTTGTGCAGAATACTTCCTTCCAGCAGTTACTAAAATGTTGAGAATTACAAATTCCAACTCTGTATAATTTATAAGAATATATAATTCTGACTTATCACAGATTTATAAAATTTATCATATCCAAGGTGCATATTTTGTACTTAGTTTTATGGAGAGAGCACACAATATATGTTTACCAACTGCATATCAAAAGTCATCTTATAAAGTTTGAAATTGTATACTGGAGAAGACCTTTGTCCTCAAAACTGAGCATCATACACATTCCTTACATTACGATGAAAAACGGATATAAAAGTTGTAAAAAAGGTAAAACTATTTTCCCTAAGAGACTGTTCGAATAAAATATCATTGCTGTATTTGTTTGTCTTCAACATATTCCTACCTAACTATGTATGGGGAATTCTGATTTTGTGAACCTTAGTATCCACAGGTTGTAGCACATAAGGGTAACAATGGTGAGCTCTGTGCTCTGGCTTCTGCTGGACTTCCTGACTCCACGCTTCCCTTTCTATACGGTATTGCTGCCACCCAGTGGAGCTTCTAGGAACTAACTCCGAAACGCAGAGCCGGCCAAACTCCACATACTTTTGTGATGGTAAGAATTACACTTCGCCCTTCCTTTTCAACCTTCCAAACTACCTCACATGCCCCCTCTGCTCTCCTTCAAATTCATGGCGTCTTCAATTCATTGACTGTTACGACACCATATATTTATATATGTATAATATATTCATATATATGTGTATATCTATGTGTGTGTGTATATATATATATATATATATCCTGTTCAACCAGCATAGTGTCTGAATGTTTCCAGTCTCATCACATCTTTAAATTTAAGATTTTTGAGAAATGCAGTGATTACCTGAAAGCTGTACAATGTGAATTTCAGAGCAAATTGCTCTGAAATAATAATAATAATAATAACTGGAAATAATACATTGTTAGTGTATATTACATAAAACTATGTATACATCCAGATGCATATGTATATGTACAGATACATATGTATGCATACAGCTGCATATAAAAAACTCAATTTTAAAGATGTAGTCAGAGGAGCTAAATGCTTCATCTGAACATGCAGGCAAATTCTTCACACGATCCTGTGTTCATATTGTGCCATTTCTGCTTTTGAGGAAGGTGAATTCTGTGACTCAGGCCAGGAGACTATTTCTAATCATATGGTCGATTCAGGCATCAACAGATGCACAGTGTCAATTTTCAAAGTGAACCGTACTTAGACAAACCAGGTAAGTTTTCCTCAACCAGTGTTACGGAAATCTTCCCCATCAGGACACATTTGAAACATACACAATCATTCACAACTTCACAGAGATTGCCCAAAAATCGGAGTCCAAAAATGATGTGAGAAAATAGCGTAGAATAAAGTCCAGCTTCAATCGTTCCAAGTTTGTACTAGTTGACCTCTACTTCAGTGTTTTGTGTGTGTCTGATGACGGTTAAATCAGGAAAGAATGAAGGGTCAAGTGTGAGCTCTCGGCTCTCCGGAGGGACGCGAGACCAGCTCTGCTGTCAGGTTTCATAGAAGTCAGTCGAGGATAACGTGGGAAGAATGGAACCAGGGGACCCTGGTATGCACTGTGTACTTTGTAATTTAGGTTGTTTTTATCATGGCAAATTTATGTCGTTTTTATTTTGCATTGCACAGACATATTTTCTCTAGTTGAATAAAAATGTCAAGTAAACATAACATGTAATTTATTTGCCTCGTTCTTGACTCGGCCATACGTGATAAGCAGAGAAGTATCAAAGGAAGGAGCATTTGTAACAAAATTAAACAAATTCAAATGGGGCTTTATGGTTTGTAAATTTGCATATTTTACCCTCAGTTGTTTAGGGATCTGTTTCTTTGGGCAGGTAGGATAGGTGAGGAGGTGGAGGGGTTTGCAATCCGAAGCAACCATGCTGAGGAACGGAACTGCCGAGACTCATGGGAAGACAGAAGAGGAGAAATGACGCCACAAACATGTCCTCCGCCCTCCATCCACACGCATGCCAAATGTTGTGACTCTCACCTCTGCCCGTCACACATGTATAAATAAAGTCAAAAATAAATACAATTTAAAAAATTGATATCTCTCTAAACAGAATAGTATAATTCCAATAGCTCCAAATTAATTAAAAACCTAAACTATTGGCTTCAAGAAAACACCAAATTTTGTGTTTTAAAATATAACGATGACCCAACAGTACAGCATTTGCCTGGCTGCGTGAGACATTGAGTTCAATCATGAGTACCGTGAAAGATAGATAAATATATAATAAAATATATATTCCTGATTTATAATTTTATCCTACAATTCTCACTTCTGCTAAAGCATTTTGTAAAATCTTCTGTCTTGTTTGTTGAAATCTGAAATACTTTTCTTCAATTAAGAGCTTTCCAAACCCACAGGATTAGCTGTTTGAGGCCGTTAAGAATTTTTCTTCCCAGCAGAATCCAGTTACTGGAAACTGTCACCTCAACAATCATCAGTTACCCAGAGTTCAAGTTTAATTTACAATAGGCAAGTCTCCAAAGAATAATGTAGATGAATCTATGAAGAAGGGGAGCCAGTAAAACTAAAACAAAACCTTTAGCTATTGAAACATGTGAGAAAAGACGGTATCTGAGATGGATTTTATTAATCCACTCTGGGAACTCAAACTTTTGGTATTTAGCCTATCAAAATACTGGACTGGACTGAAAACCTTTAGGAAAGTGCTACAGTGTGTTCCACAATCCACACACGTGTTTAAACACAGAGCCCTTGAAGAGCCCGCATTTCTACTTCTATAACATTAGGCAATAGATAAAGTCCGAATTCATGGTCATATGAATGGATTCCCTAAAACACAGGGATCTGAAAGGTACGCGCAGCCTGCACAGATTCGACGATCCATCCTGACGGCAGCCCGCCTGCAGAGGCCAGGAGCATCCCTGCTGACGATACTGCCAGGCTGTATGGCAGGAGGAGGGCTCCCGGGTGGGCAAATGACTATCCTTGGCTGGCCAGACGAGAGGCACTGATGGATGTCAAGCCGGGAATATTCTATATGAGGCTGTCGAAGTTTGACGACAGATAATTTCAGTTCTTGACTGACTTATCTGATCGGGATCTTAAGGGTGGGGTGGGAGGGGGTAAGGGGAGATGGAGAGAAAAAAGGGAGAAGGGGAGGATGGGGAGAACTTGGGGCAACGGGATGATTGGGATACAGGAAGGTTGGATAGGGGAGCAGGGAAGCACATATCTTAATTAAGGGAGCCATCTTAGGGTTGGGAAGAGACTTGGACCTAGAGGGGCTTCCAGGTGCCCAAGGCGAGGTCCCCAGTTAGTTCCTGGGGCAGCTGAGGATAGGGAACCTGAAATGATCCTATCCTATAGCCATACTGATGAATATTTTGCATATCACCATAGAACCTTCTTCTGGCGATGGATGGAGATAGAGACAGAGACCCACACTGGAACACTGGACTGAGCTCCCAAAGTACCAATGAGGAACAGAAGGAGGGAGAAGATGAGCAAGGAAGTCAGGACCAAGAGGGGTGCACCCACCCACGGAGACAGTGGGGCTGATCTATTGGGAGCTCACCAAGGCCAGCTGGATTGTGACTAGAAAAGCAGGGGATAAACCCGGACTCTCTGAATATGGTGGACAATGAGGGTTGCTGAGAAGCCAAGGACAATGGCACTGGGTTTTGATCCTACTTCTTGTTCTGGTTTTGTGGGGGCCTAGCCAGTTTGGATGTTCACCTTCCTAGACCAGGATGGAGGGGGGAGGACTTTGGACTTTCCACAGGGCAGGGAAACCTGACTGCTCTTCAGACTCTAGAGGGAGGGGGAGAGGAGTGGGGGGGTGGGAGGAGTGGGAGGCTGGGAGGAGGTGGAAATTTTTTTTTCTCAATAAAAAAAAATTAAAAAAAAAAAACCTGTTTGATGTCTCTTATTTTGGCTGTCCTATCTCCATGGCGTGGCGATGAATACGATGGTGGAGATGCTTTCATCACGTGAGTGCTCCAATTGGAAAGAAAGTACTGCGTGTGAAGTCTTTACGAACTCATGAGCTGTGGAGCCTCAGCTGTAGGGATGAGACAGCCGTGACTACACCATTGTCTAGAAGGCGGCAGAGAGTCTAACTTCCACAGTTCACTCTCCAAAGCAGGTTGCACGCCTTTCCTGCATCAAGAACTCAAAAGGGCTAAAAGGAGCATCTTCCTAGATGAACACATTTGGACACTTTATTCTACATAGTCGCAAACTCCGATGCTACGCAGCCAATGCCATGTATATGGCACATGTATGCCGAAGTTAAACCCATTTCGGTTCCAAAGGTCTGACAGAAACATTTGATTAATGCCTGTTGAATATGACCAAGTCAATAACATAACAAGTGTTTCAACAGGAAAACAGCATGCAGTTGTCATAGAGGGTCAGCAGCCACCATCTCAAACAGGCTAATGTTTCCCTCATGTACCCTGCAGATGCATGCACAGCACAGGCCCATGTGTTGGGATTAGACTGGAGCCCTGCTGCCTGGTGTGATGATTCACCTCGTATTATTGGATTAGAAGGAAGGCCTCTCAGTCCCTCTTTTGCTGTGGTAATTGTGGCTCTGCAGTTACGGGCCGGTTTCTCAGGCATGGCCAGATCCACCTCCTACCTCTGCCCCCAAATGTAGTCTTTAACTAAATCTCTATCATCCTACTTACCTATAAGACTTGGAATCAGAGGCTGGGGTGAAAACCTACTAGGCTCAGAGAGGTCAAGGCATCTCAGAAATAGAGCGTCTTTCCCCTCCGCCAATCCAAAAGTGAGTACCACACTCAAAGTCCCTCCCTACTACTTCCTGTGCATCTCTCTATCCATCTTCCAGACTCCCTCTGACTCTCTGATTACTTTTTGTCCAGTCGTTGCTGGCTCTACCTTTTGGCCCAAAGCTGGTTCTACTTAGTTAATGCAAGTGCAGAACTGGGGTTCACATTTGAATTTCTCTGAAGACACTTACTGCCCCTTATAATGTAGGACTGAGCTATAGCAACAATGGGTTTCCAAAACATCTGTTGTCCTATTAAGACTCTCACTAGCTGACTTCAGAAGGCAAGAGAGTGACTCAGATCTTCTTGGTTTTGGATATAATAAATTCTTCCTGAATAATAAAAAGTACTTTACCAGTGCTGCTGATGCGCTGTTAAAGGAACCTGTGTAATGGACAGATAAGAGCTAAGAACACCATCAGCATGAACGACACAGTCTTCCCTGCCCTCAGAAGAAGAGACATGGAGGAGTGCAAACAGTATTTTTACTAAAAGCTCCGATCTCAAGGGAACATTGAACGGCATCCACTTCATGAGTTAGAAGTCTACTGAACGTTTTCTGCTATCTGTGATGGTATCCTATTCTAGCCAGGCGGCCGGGATGCTGGGGACGCAGCCCCGCCGCTCCTATTACAACAAGTTGGAAGTCTACTGAACGTTTTCTGCTATGTGTGATGATATCCTATTCTAGAACTGTATTCAGTATGCACATACACGCCATACTCTTAAAAACTGAGAAACTACTCTGAGTCAAACACTCTGTGATTGACTATGAAATCCTTGGTAGACTTATGAATTTATGTCACCTTACTTCACACAGCTTCTAGGATAAATAAAGGCTCAAGCAACATCAGGATATAATGCAAGTGGTCACCGGGGGGTCATGGAAGTGAAACAGAAAGAAGGTGCCTTGAACACACAGCAAAGGACACTGAGGTGACCAGACCATTTGAGAGAAGCTGGCAGAGGTCCCTCTGAGGACAATATATGAAGCAGAGCTTTCGTGAAAGCAGTTGGCAGCCATGGAAACAGCAAGACCAATACCACTCATAGCAACGTTTTAACTATGAAAGATTCTTGGATGACAGGATATAATCAAGCTTAAAACATAGTTCAAGTGCACTTTATATATCTAAAGTTTTTGTGTTATATTATATATTTGGTACCTCAGTAAGAATTTTATTTGGTATAAGATTTATTTATACATTAAATTAAAATCTAAAACTTGCAAAAGTGATATTCCTCAAATTTGAACAAAATGTAGCCAGGTATTTTATTAGAGTAGAGAATAAACGGCCATTACTAATTTTATTTTGAGAGAAATAAATGAGAAACAAATGATTTCAGACACAAAAATATACACACATACCCAAAGACACACACCCTGCACATAACATCCCATTGAAATTGATAACTCCTCCATAGGGCAGGCCAGTATGTCATCGTTTCAACTGTAATCTGACTCTGGCGTAAACCACACTGCGATCTATAAACAAAGGTATATGCTTTTATTCCAAAGCTTAATGCTTAGAACTGGTTGAAAGTGCAAAAATATCTAAAAAGATTTTAGAAGCAATGTAACTGGTATTATATTTTATGAGCTAAACAGCCTTCATTACTTATGTCAGAACAATTCCTTACAGAGGCTATAATTTTGCCTGATAGAGAAAAAAGGCACGAAGAAAGTCGGGAATGAAGTGAATTATTTTTTGTGCATTTTTTCTGTCAGTTTAAAAAGATTATTTTTTTAAACTCTAAAACCTCAATGCATATTGAGACACTTGGGACTTGGTGTAGACTTTGACAGACGGCAGAAAGCATCTTTCTGTTTAGATGCAGTAGCAATGCAGGAAAGAGCTCTCCTCACATTTACAAGCGAACTGTTGAAAATTGCAACAATGGATATTCTGATATTAGCTGAACATTCCTTACTTTAAAAATGATTTCACGTGCATGTTTTAATATTTTTAGATACTTCAAAAATGTTTGCTATATTAATTTTGATTGCCTTCTTTATAAGATTAAATTCTGAAAACTCAGTAAACCATGAGAGAATTCTTTTCTACCTGCAGAGGCAGTCTGAGGGGGTGCATCGCCAATCAAGCCATCATTGCCATTCCAGAGAAAAGCAAATATGTTTGATGTTTTCCTAGTCCTGGGAATTATCTTTCAACTGTGCGTCTGGCTTGCCTCTCCCTGCTCATTTATTTGTGGAGCTCATTCTAGTTTTGGCACCATTTTTAAGGAGGTCTCACACACATGGGTGAGCCCCAAGGAATGTCACTTCTGCAGGTAAAGATTAGAAAGTAATTGTGTTTTAATTTGGAACAGCTGCTCCTGGAGATTAACGTGGATTTGGTTTTAAATCGCTGCCTATCTCTAATCAGGTAGATTGATTCCCAAGAGTAGCACATTCCTTAAAAAGAACCCAAACATTTTGTTCTAATTCTCAAAGCTTTTGGCTTCATTCAGCTGTGCTGTGCACCCAGAGACACATCCATCAGTGGTCCAGACAATTCCATCACACCTACCTGGGCTGCCGTGAATGACTTCTGAGTCATCACGATGGGAAGGGAATTTAAATGAATCATTCACTGGCCATACTAATGCCACAAGAGGCCCAGAGGAAAAGTACAATTAAGATGGTGGTTCTTGGGGTTCTTTTTTAAAGATTACAAAACTTGAAGACCTTATAGTATTTATATATTTAATTTTGTATGATTGTGGTAAAAGCACATTGCACGAGACACACCCTCAGCTCCCTTTTAGGCAGACATACTTCCAACTCATGTTTGAGCGGCCGTGTGGAAACATTACAAGTGCAGCATCTGCCATTACTAAGCAAGTTCCCTCAGCTTCTGGATTTTACCATCTTTCCAGCCCCTCTTTCACAATCCTCCCTTAGGAAACAGAAGGGTAAAAAGGATGCAATTATATCATAATCTCCAAAACTCAAAGGAGTAATAAAAACATATCTAACTCAAAAACGAAATATATTTTCTTACAGTTATAGTGCTGCAATGCACCTCCATGGAGCCAGTTTGTAAAACTTTAACTGGGTGCCCACACAGTGAAAATGAGATCAGTATCCACCCCTTTCTTCAGTCCCTGCAACTTCGTGACTCCTGCAGATTTCTCATGTATGTGCAAACATATAATATCCACTTATTTGCATGTGTGTCTGTGAAGAGCTTAGCTCACTAAACATGATGTCAAAGTTAACCAATGTTATATACTACAGACTTCCCTTTGGTTGAGGCTAACAAGCACTTCCTAGAATGTTGCATGGTTTCCTTATCTGTTTGCCAGAGGCTGGCTTGTCATTAGAGCCTATGCTTTGAAGAAAAAATGCAATCAACAAAGAAATAGCTTCTTCAATTTTTTTTGTGTGTATGGATTTCCTCGTCACACCTCCTCCCTTCCATTCTTCTTGGGTTGTTCCCATTTCTTCTAAAGTTCATGTTTTCTCATTCTTTATTTATAATCGCACACACACATCTATGTTTATAAATACAGCCAGGGAAAACAATTTAATCTTGCTCGCATGTGTTTAGGGTCGGCCTCTGAGATTGCCTAACCTCACAAGGGCTCATACCTGGAGAAGACTGATTCTCTCTCTACAAGCCTGTAGTTCTCTCTAACAAATGCAAAAAAAAAAAAAAAAAAAAAACAACAACAACAACAAAAACCCAACAACCCCCCCTCACACACACACACATGCATTAAATAACTATAAAACACTCGACTGGAGCTCCTATGGAGCCAAATCTTCCCAAAGAGTAAAACTGTCCACCAGAGAGAAATCAAAAGCCAGTAAATTACACCTGTAGCCACAGCCTCCTGGAGGCCGAAGATAGATGTAGTCTTCATTAGGGTCAATGTATAATTTGTTAAGCACAAGAAAGACATTATATCTTCCCCCATGACTTTTAAGATGATCCTTTAGCATTTTAGGAAAATCGATTGAAAACCGGTGTCTATTACAAATATGGAGTGTCAGTACGAAAGTACATGTAAACTCTCGGTAAGATGAGGCATGAAAATCGGTGTCTATTACAAATATGGAGTGTCAGTAAGAAAGTACATGCAAACTCTCGGTAAGATGAAGCAGTTCTAGTCTTAACAGGTGTAGTAATATAATAACACTCTCTGCACAGTATAACTTCATAACTACACTGCGTGTCTCCTGTAGGACCACAAACATGGAAATGGAATATTACAATCGTGAAACGCCAATCTTTGTATTGTCTGTGGCTTTTGGGATAGCATTCTTTAAACTATTATGCCAACCAAGGAGTTCATCTTCAGCCTCCTCTTCTCAAGCAGGCTGTGTCTGACTGCTGTTGTGAACGGTTTTCACATCTATTTAAAATAACACGGCAGAAATGTCTTGGTGTTTTTAGAATATCGAGTCTTCCTCCAATTCTAATGATTATGAGACATGAAGCTTCATCCAGGAAAGGCTGAAACTGTTTTGTTTTCCCATACTCTTATTTCTTTTTTTGTGATATGAGAATCCAATGGGACCGATAAATCTACACTATCCGGCTAATGCATTTGTGACTTGGTACTTGGCTACCCGACAAACGCTTCATTTCACCATCAATGTGTTAATGTTATAACTACAACTAACATTTTGGAGAAAAAAAAAATTTGCTTCACAACCATTATAGAATATCTGTATGAAAATCATCTACATGTAAAATTAAAACACTAGCAAACAACACTCACTTTTTTGTCTTTATTGTATTTGGCAAATATCTCCTGGGCTCTCTCTTCTCCTCCATCTGTGAATAACATGATGATCTTGTTGCAATTGGCTCTGGAAACATTATACTGTTAAAAAATACATATATATGCAAATTATCCACAATGAAAATTAGGAAAAAGAAAACCAATATGAAAAAAAAGCATGCTCATATTACACCCTACAAACAAAATGGCAGCTCAGTAGTGTGTTCTAAAATCAGGCTGTGCATCAGGCCAGCGTTAGCTCTCGGTACTTAAGATAGCCAAACCTGCCACCAAATGTCACTGTCAGAGACACCTCCCCAGGCCATTGTGTTTTAAACTATAATACACCCCAGGTTATATTTTCTCCATATTACTTGACTTTCATTTGTATGCAGCCAGTATTTGTTTGTTTAGTGTTAGTTTTTCCTAAAGGAATACAAGGCCCGCAAAAGTAAGACAATGTGATATTTAGACGGCACCTGGTACACAATACTTCCCCGGGCGCTGAGGAGTGTTTGGGGTTTGCATGAATAAAGGGTTTTTCTACAAACCTTTATCATTTTATACCAGAAGCAAACAAACAACATGCACGTGACCTGATTAACGCTTTTCACATTAACATTAACATTTCGTTTTCAAATAGCCTTTCTGTTCTCTCCTCCCTGGTTGCCCTATTTCTGTTGCCTTATATGTTGGGATGACGGGCTGGTGAGGAGTCTCTCATCCGGTGCTCCCCAGGGCTCCTCCTTAAATGCTACCACCTCCCCCCCTGCGCATCCTTCCCCGCCTCTGTCCTCTCCTGACCTGTCACATAGATTCTAATCCTGCAAGACTCGATTCCGGCAATAAATCCTCTTAACCTTTAAGGTCTTTCGAAGAACTGAGCACAGAATAATGAATTAGCTTCAGAGGGCCATTAGAACGAACACTTTAATTTAGCAAGCCGGACTTCTCGGAGGCATCAAATTAGACTCTGAGCTTTTCGACTATTATGGAATGTGTTTGCCTAAATGATGAGAAAAATGGATCGCACTACCTTCTGAATGCTCAGCTTCTTTGAAAATGTCAAGCTTCTAGCTTGCTGCTAACTAAAAGAAATCTAATGTGAGCCTTCCATGTAATTTAAGAGAAGTATAATGGGAACCTGGTGCATAATTTAAAAACTTCTAAAGGCCTCCTAAAGCAGCACAATAAGTTAATTCTAGTCCAGAATTCCAATCAAATCTGTCACTCACTCAAAGTACTACCATTTCGATATGAAATCATTATAAAGTTAGTGAGAAAATATACACCATGTTCTTCTAGCCATGTCGTCTAATGTCACTGTAGAATCTGATGCAATTCAAGTAGGCAGTCTTCCGAAGTCCTTGAGAACCTCCTGTAATTGAGATCATCAGCCTTGGCCTTCAAATGAGCAATTGTTTTTTAATATCAATAATCCCTATGTACTGTTGTAGCCTACCGAAGGCCCACACTCTTGTTTTCCAAGGACGATAAAGCCCATCTTTGGTACAAACATTAATGAAGGCATTTGCCTATGTTGGCGACAAGATCCTCCTTTGCATTATTTCGGCACATCAACAAGCCCACTGACAGGAAAAGCTTCTAATGAAGAGCTGGGAACCCAAGTATTGACTAACAATCTGTCACCTTCAACCATGGCTCTTACCTTTGGACATAATCTGTCCGCGAATTTAACGATGATGGGTGACTTTTATCAGAACGTCTGAAAACAGACAAAATACAATGGCTTCTTATCGACACTTACGTTAAGCAGCTGCTCGAACGCAAAGCTGAAACCCTTCTTATAATCCGTTATCCCTTTGGCGGTGATGTTGTTCACGGCGTCTTTCAACACCTTCTTGTTTCTCACGTTCGCCTGAACCAGGTGCTGGAAGCAGCTGACATCCTGAGCATTGCTGTTAAACTGTGAAGAATGAAAAGGGAATGTATAAGTGAACACTGAAATCAGTCATACCATTTTCATCAAATCCCAGCTTCATACACCTCAAGCTCTTTGTGCGCTTTTCTTAAAGAAAAAAAAAAGGCAGAAGTAACAAATTGGACAAAGCAGCAGACTTCACTTACTATCACTCGGAGTATTCACCTTCATAAACCCTGCAACAGTTTCACCTATTTCTAAATTTGGGGATGATTTCTAGGAGGAACTTTTCAATTCTCACATATTAAGAATCCAGAAGTGACGTGCTTGCTCGGGACAGAGAGAGAAAGCGGGTATTTTTAACTGTAACTCACCAGAAAGAATTTCTTAGAAAAAGGATGTAAGGAATGAGATGAGCAGATGCTATTTTGAAAGTCTTTCCTGGGGAACGAAACACAGAAAGAATTCTAAGAAAGCCGAGGACAATGGAGGCCTTTTAGGAAAATTGCTCCTTGGTGATCACACGCTAAGAATGCCGGAGAACCACCAAGGCGGTGCCTTGGACAAACAGACCATTATAAGTACAGGTGGGTGATGGGAGGAGAAACACCAAAGCCAGTGATGCTCGCTTAGAACTGAGTGATGACGTTATCATCCGGGTAACTTCTCTAACTCTAGGAGAAGTGCTCACAGGGGCGCACTTGGTGTTTCCAAAAGACGAAAATGCAGAGAGGAGTGCAATGAGATCCAGGATGTGAAAATGAGAAGAACGGTCCCATTGTTCACTAAATCTTTAATCTGAGCAGGCTTTCCATGGGGTCCAGAGATGTGCAAACTGAAAAGAATGCATGATCTTGAGAGAAGAAAGGGGGCTAGACAGATAAATTGAAAAAGGATATTTGCAGATAAAAACACAATTCAAAAAATTAATGCATGAATCACAAATGATTACATATTATATAAATATAGTATGGTATTCTTCTTTTTCTAGACATAATTATAAGATTATAAGACGCAGTACAATATTCATCTGCCAAGTAAACGTGTAGTAGCAATCCAGAATCACAACACATAACCATGCATTCAGACATAAAGCAAATTTCACACATACAAAAATATACTTATACCACATATTTGTAAGCAAACGTTTATGGAGTGAGTGTTTACTATCAGCTAAAATAGTAATCACTTCCTCTTTGCAAATTTCCTACAAGACAGGCATTCACATTGTCCGCATGTGATCCTTGAGGAAAGTCACACACAAATGCTAAATAACTCGTCCAGAAATGTGTAGTGTGAGATACCTTGGAACACTCAGCCCTAGCTGGGGTGTCTCCATCAAATCCCTGCCCTTAGGGCTCAGGGAACCCTGCAAGAGGAGGCAGAAAGAATGTAGGAGCCAGAGGGCTTGCAGGACATGAAGAAAGCAAGGCCTTCGAAACACAGAACGACCACCACACATAGGAACTCCCAGAGACTGTGGCAGTGCGCATACAGCCTGCGTGAGTCTGCATGACAGGGGGTCCTAGAGCTGAGAGGAGAGCTGGACATGGGCTGCCATTTCTAACCCAGATGCCGTCTCCAACTGAAGTTCTGTGCAAGTGAGTCTCACTGTGGAAACAAACTAAGGGTAGGCCACGCCACATGCCTAGAAATAGATGGCCAGAACCAAACGAACTCAGTGGCATCTTTGGGAAACTCTTAGTCTCTTAATGCTGCATCAGGGAATTTCTTACTTATTTCTTTTATTTATTTATTTATTAACCTAACAGGACCTTTGAGCATATAATACGGCTTCTGGTTTTGTGTTTGTATGAGATCCCTGTGTGTGCAAACGTGTGTGTTTCTGTGTCTGTGTTTCTTGTGCTTTTTCTTTGTCTTCTTCTCCTGTTCTTTTTGTCCTTGTTTGATTTGCTTGTTTCTATTCTAATTACTTTATTCTTTTATTATTCATTAGATGCTGGTCTGTTTTCTAACGAGAAACCGAAAGAGTGTGGTTCTGGATGGGGGGGAGGATGTGGGGAGGGGAATTAGGAGGAGTTGGGAGGATTGTAATCCAAATCCATTGTATGAAAAATATCTATTTTAAAATAATCTGTTTCTAGAGACACAACTAATAAATGGTGAGATTCAGGATGCCAACTTGCCGGGCCTTCAGCCGCTTACCCTGCCTCTCAGCGTATACACTGGGATAAATTATGCGAAGTTCTAGGAAGCACCCAGGATCGCGCTCTGGAAGGTACTTGGGGAAGAGTTTCCAACTCGGAAAGTAAACAGTGGGAGAAATTCTCTGGAGAAACAGCACTTCCGAGGGGTGTTAATATATTTCAGAGACATGTTAAAGAGAAGAGCGTGAAGAAAGAACATTCCAGGCGAACAGAACATGTGTGGTGTCCTTGATTCAGGGTGTGGGGAGCTGCTCAAGGGTTTGAAGAACAATTTATTTGTCGTACATGAGGACCAATGACACCAGGTCAGAGAAGACAGCTGGCGTTAGACACCATGGCATCTTAGAGAGACGAAGAGCAGCAGGAAATCACTATGTCAAATGTTAAGTGGCTGCAAGGTTTTATGCCAAATGCAGAATAATTTTTGGAATAGTTAGGAGATCAGGCTGGCCCCCTCTTAATAGAACTCCAAAGTGCACACGCAGAGGCTACCCAAGTCATCCAGTTGACAGTCCTTATGCTATTCAGGGACTGGCTAGAAGGGGGAGGGCTGAGTGAGCGTCTGTTTGGGAGAAAGGAGCAACAGATGGATTTCGCGCAGGGAGGAGTCCAGATACGCATTTCGAGCGGCCGCCAGGTTTCTGACATGCCTCTGAACAGTCTGCAGGACGTCTGCCGGAGGACGCGACGGGAACTTGGGGAGAAAAACAAGGTTCACCTCAAGGTGAGATTTCAGCCAGTGTGAGACACAGGAGTGGGGGTGCCAAGAACCGATAACATCTGAAGCTGGAGGCATGAAAGTAGTCCTGGCTAAAGATTAAAAAAGGGGAAAAAAGTTTTACCACAGATATTTGGCCTACAGCCAGGCGAGTCACAGTGAAGTCGAGCAGGAATTCCCAAAAATCCTAAGACTGAGTTCCCATAGAAACAGAGGGGGCGGGTACATGATTGGGGGGGAGCAGGGGAGGAGGGAGACAGGGAAACGAAGAGAGGAAGGCTGAAGGGAAGTGTGAGGAGGAAGGCCATTGAGGCCTGGGAACAGCCCACTGAGGTTAGCCTGCACAGAGGCACTTTCAGTGAAAACACGGCAGTGTGTTCAGGGCAAATCCTCACTGTACCCTGATGGCGTGGCACTCACAGAGTGTACTTGGTTGACCTAGGAATAATTTTTTAAAGCCAAGTGCCCTGGGGGCACGAGGACACTGGGGTGAAGACAGAGTGAAGAAGAGATGGCAGACAGAACACAAAACCTGGAGGAAGATGGGAAATACGGCCACATAGAATGGGGAGGAAAGTGAGCTGGAGAGCCACCCCCCTCCTCCCCCTCCCCCCAGCGCCCTTTTTCCTTCCAGGAAGCAGAATGGTGCAGGCACAGGAACAAGCTGCAGCGGTTCAGGTCTGCAGCGGCAATTGTTGCTACCTAGACATCTAACATCCTTCAGGAACACAAGGAAGGTCTGGGGAAAACAGAGATGAAACAGGAAGCCAAATGTCCCAACAGGGAAATAATCCAAGTGGGTTCTCATTTGTACTTTGAAGAGTGTTTTCAGGCAGGCATGGCGGATGGATAATAAATTTCCTATGTATTTGTTTACCATTTTCTATAGACTCAAATGTTGACAACCAAGCCTACAGTCTATAGGAGCAACCCCACACCACTGTCCATCACCTAAGGATATTCCTCTGTGATATGATGCCAGCTTTTGCCCAGGATTTCCATCATGTAAATGAAAGAATGTGAGAAGACTTGCAATAGTCACCAGGATGCAAACAGTTTGCTGACGCATCAATAGCCAATATCTGAGTTCAGAAAAACAGAACTAGTTCCAGGAATTATTCTGCAGACAATGAGTGCAGGATGATGCATGGCCTGATGTCTTCCTTTGCCCTTGTCCCGCTTCTAAGGCAAAAAAAAAGTGAAGCATCTCATTAAGTTTAATACAAAACAAGTGAATGTAAATTCAATTCATTAGGTGCAAATTTAGTGGTGTATACAGAAATCTTACAATTGCACTCATAATAAAACTCATAAATAATGCAGACAAAGGAATTAATTGCAATACATAATTGCCTATAGCTAATCTTATTCTCCCAGGAAAGTGATGATAAATTTTACGGAGTCTAAATTGGATAGGATTCTATTTCAGACATCCTATACTTATTTGCTTTTACTATATATATCTGTGTGTATGTATATTTATATATATGCGCACACATGTATACATGAATATATATATAATGTGCATACACACACATACACACATCAAGAAAAAAAAACTTAAACAGCAGTTCTTATATAGGTGGAGGCTACTTGTTCATTCCAGGCCACCCAGACCCTAAATAATCACACAGAAACTATATTACTTGCAACACTGCTTGGGCAATGATTCTAGCATATTCCTAGCTAGCTCTTACATCTTAAATGAACCCATTTCTGTTATTTTGTATTTTACCACGAGGCTTGTAGTTTACTGGTAAAGTTCCAGGGCATCTTTCTCCTCCGACAGCTACATGGCAGCTCCCACCTTCTTTCCTCCTCTATCTGTTTGGAATTTCCACCTTTCTCTATTCTGCCCTGTCATTGGCCAAAGCACCTTTATTCATTAACCAATAGAAGCCACACATGTACAGAAGGACTTCCCACACCAAGGTCTCGGTAAGACATACCCAGGTATTAATTCAAGGCTGAATAGTAAACCATTAGAGCAAAGCTATGAGAATAGCTTTATAAAGTTTGTAACTGTTCATGGTGACTGAGAAGATACATTTAAGGCCCCTGATTTTTCTCTATTAAGAGAATATTTGAACACTGCATAGTCAGAAATCCAAAGCCATAACTCATGAATTTCTTCTCTGTCCCAGGAAGTTAAGCCATGCAGGTCTTTGATGAGAAGCAATGGAAGCTCGTGGAGCCTGCTGAGCCAGGAAGCCCACTGGTGAACTGAAGCATGAGCATTAGAAAGTGCCCCACGGCTTCAACTCCTTCCTCCCTCTGAGAGCCTGTTCCCCTTCCCACTGCTGTCCCCAGCCAGTCCCCAACACTTCTCCCTTCTTCTCTCAGTTGCTCTTAGTAGAATTCTTTCCCCAAGACCATGTTTTGTTAGAAGCTCCCTCTCCCCCACACTGAGAATGGCTTTATAGACCTTCCGCAGGGCCGAAGAAAATGCGCCTTTACCACCTCTGCCTCTCTAGTTCTGGGCATTGAAAAACTCACTGAATGGAGCCGTCAATCCCCTTCATGCTTTGCATGTGGGGCTAAGGAAATGAGAGGTTGGTGTGGAATATTCACCAGTAATTGAGCCCAGGACTTGAAAGGAGGGAATAGCACGCTGGCTCTGCAGTCTTCCCTGCACGTCTACACCAGTGAATATAAAAACACTCTGGGAAAACGCTTGAATGAGAGCAAGCAAGCCTTCTGCTCGGAGTCGGGCACAACTTGGATGCTAAGTTATCTGTAACATCATTTAAAGATTATTAGCAAAACATAATACTGTGGTCCATACTGGAGCCAGACTATATTCCTAAATGGGGACCATTCGGGCAAAACATCCTCAGGGTTAGATTTAGGCACAGCTCATGAGTGAGATGACAAGCGTGTCTAAGTGTGGCGTTAGTCTGAAGCCGTTTGCGAGAGGAGCACGATTTGTTCATATCAGTGCTCTAAAACCCCTTCCTAGACAGGATCATGCTCCAGTACATATATGCCGTGTCTCAGATCTGTTAAGGCAAGCTTGTTGTTGGGTTTGTTTGGCTTTGCTTTGGTTTTTTCGTTTGTTCTTTCAAAGGCAGTAGTTGCTTTTGTCTTGGCATCCTTGGCCATCCTGTCCTCCTGATACAATGAAATGCTGTTACTCTTCGGCACAGCATCACGTAGGAGCCGCATCCGAGGAATGTCAGCACAGCATCACCACACCATCACGCTGGAGCCGCATCTGAAGAAAGTCAGAACAGCATCATGGCATCCGAAGAAGTCAGCACAGCATCACGGCATCCGAAGAAAGTCAGCACAGCATCATGGCATCCGAAGAAGTCAGCACAGCATCACGCTGGAGCCGCATCCAAAGAAAGTCAGAACTGCATCACGGCATCCGAAGAAAGTCAGCACAGCATCACGCTGGAGCCGCATCCGAAGAAAGTCAGCACAGCATCACGGCATCCGAAGAAGTCAGCACAGCATCATGGCTTCCGAAGAAGTCAGCACAGCATCATGCTGGAGCCGCATCCGAAGAAAGTCAGCACAGCATCATGGCATCCGAAGAAAGTCAGCGCGGCATCACGGCATCACGGCATCACGGCATCACGGCATCACGGCATCACGGCAAAGAAGTCAGCACAGCATCACGGCATCCGAAGAAAGTCAGAACTGCATCACATCGGAGCCGCATCGGAAGAATGTCAGCACAGCATCAACTTGGGGTCGGAGCTGCATCCAAAGCTTCCAGAAACTGCCTTCAGAGCTAAGTATGTCAGTTGTAGTACCATCACTCCATGGAACACCTGCCTTCCTCGGACACAAGAACCTCAAATTCTAAGATTTAAGCTAAAGACATCGGAAAGATGCTGGCCTCATCTTGGACCCTCACAAAACTTAGTTTTGACCTCTTCCTTCCATGGAAGAGATTCTCCTCTACGGACTCAAAGCTGGAGCGGGCTTTATACACAGCTAATTCATTCATCACTTTGTAACAGGCCAGATGGGTATGATTCATAACCCCTTGGATTTTGAATAATTGTTCAGTAGCTAAATTATTGCTTATAATAGGCATAAATGTCTGGAACGCTAGCTGAATAACTCAAAAGCAGGCCACTTTGTTTGAGATACAGAAAATATTTTTTTAAAAAATTTAATTTATTCATGTAAGATAACTACAATAAATAATAGGTAACGGATTTATACCAGTTATTTAGTTCAAACCCACAACCTAAATCTTCATAAAAAGAAGTTATAGTAAAAGTGTTGCTATTCAGACCTTGACCACCAGATGGCAATGTAGGAAAATAAAAGGAAAGGGCTCAGAGCCTACCTTCAAAATCTTGGTCCTAACAGCTTTATGTACTGATCTGATTACTGTAGAAAACAACTTTAAATTCCATTTTAACTGCTACATTATTTCATAAGAAATTTTAAGTTAAAATTTATGTCAAAACAAAATTGTTTTAGAACCATGAAGAGCTGGCCGGTACTGTCTCAGTTTAGAACCATGAAGAGCTGGCCGGTACTGTCTCGGTGCAGACGCAGGCACAAAAGAGGGACAGCGAAGAACTGCTAACCCTGTTGCAAACATGGGTACAACTGTGAGCTACCTTCCAGTACTTCCAATAACACGCGCAGCATTTACACTAAAAGCAGACCAATTATAGGCATGCCTGGGATATATTCAGAGGAACTGTCCATTGGAAAGTAGACCTAGGCAAAGGCAAATGCGCCATCTTTTTTAACTAACCTGGCAAAAGTCTAAGTAGTGGTTTTGTCTGCACTTGGGCAATTGCTCTGCCACTGACCAGCGAGCCACACCCCATCCCTGTAAGTTACTTTTAAATTTGAAAGTATAGAATTATCGATTTAGCATTTTATCAAAGTATTTTAAAGAGATGATATATACATCCATAGCATACTCATTTATAATCTCTACGGATGTTTCATGGAGTTTGTTTTTCTTTATTTTCTTAGTATTTACCAAGAGTGCAATTTATATGTCTCCATACCAAGTGGTACCAATCTGTCTTTTGAATAGGGAAGTTTCTTCTTTTATTAAATACTTCTTATTTGATGAAAACAGTTTTTTTCTAAAAAATTTATTTTAACTATTTTCTTATAACATTATCTTTCACTCTTACTATACCATAAATTTACTACTTTTTTACATTAATAATAAGATGCTTATTCTCCATATATTGAGAATTATGTGTGCCACGCTGAACACACATCATGTCTCAGAACCATCAGCAAGCTGCCATGAGCTTACGTGAGGTAGAGAGGGCTCAATGTCACCCAGTCACCCAGAGTCACTTCAGGTCCACACGACTTGACATGTCTTCAAGTCTGAACTGGTGTATTTTAATAGGAAAACAAGAAACAACCACACCGTCACAATGCCTTTGTTCCACATCTGTCCTCCAGGTGAACACTGCCTAAATCTAGTAGTTAACCTGGCAGTTAGGCCTGTGTGTTTTCTAAGGAGAAGGGAGGAAGGCTTGGAGCTGCATTGGTGAGGGAGGGGCAGGGGAGTATGTAGGTGGAGGAACCATGATTGGAATATACAGTATTCAATAAAATTTTTTATAAAAAAATTAAGACTTCCACTTGAATCTATTTTTATTCCAAGTAGAAATAGTTACTCAGTCTTAGGTTTTGTAGCTTTAGCTCAGGTTCTGAGCTGATTACACCTGTGTGGGTCCCAGTGATGAGGAGATGCCAAAAACATCTTCACTCCCAACAGTTTCTGCTCTTCATTGATCAAGGTCCTCAGCTGACACTATTGTCCCAGCAGGGCCTGCTGGCTCCATTGAATAAAACAGAATCACATGAATAAAGGATTTTCTACTATTTAATTCAATCTAGAAAAGTCAGGTTTCTCCCAGGCCCAATCTCTAATGATCATGGCAGGCCCACCTGACTCTATTAGCTCCTGTGAGCTTTAATCATGTCTTTCTGAATCAAAGGGCTACACTAGGTCACCCTGAAAGCCATTCCAGTTCTTAAATTAGTATTTTAATAACTATTTTCATTTAAAAATAAATACTTAAATCATGACTTATACTCAGTCTCTTCACCCTGGTTGAAATGTTGACTACATTGCTAAGAATGTTCCAGGATTTGTGCTATGTTGTATTTATATTTTAATAAGAAAAACATTTTGTAGGTTGATGGCACAGTCATTTTACTGTCACAAATTCCACTAAAATGATTCAGTATCCTAAATTTCCATAATTTTATTTTTATGAGTTCTCCGACACTTTCATGTATTTTAATTTTTTTCTGCCCTCTCCCAACTCCTCTGGGGGTCAATCTGTCCATCCATCCGTATTCCTATCCATCCAACTTTCTGTTTTATTAATCAAACAACAACAACAACAAAACTCATCAAGTAGAATTCCTGCAGCCACATACCATCAGGTGCGTGGTCATCCAGAGGACTGTGGTTGACCTGCATCCCTAAAGAAAAGTGACCCTAGCAGCTATCAATTTCCGATAGTGAGGAGCAGGACACGCAAGCCACTTTCTCCCTCTCGGCTGGGATTTTGTGTGGCTTGGGCATGCACTGCATCCATGCATGCTATCACAACCACTGCAAATTCCTATGCAGATGGCGACAAGAGAAACTTGTAATTCTGTGATTGTCTTCACTCAGAAGACGTTGAAGAGGTTGGAAACATGCCATTTTCCTCATGTAGGAGCGATCTCCACTGAGCATCCTCGCTCACTCCTGCTGGCTGTTTGTGTGTGTTTTCTGCTGCCATCATAGGTCAAGACGTCACTACGGCACAGCACCTGCCTAACCGGAAGCATGGACAGGCTCTTCTGCCACACCAGCATTCTGGAACATAACTTGGTGTTATTTCTATGGCAGATGTGTTCCCCCTAGTCTTCTGGATATTTTACTCTTACTCCTGAAGACAAAATCTGAGATGATCACCAAAGGACACACTCTTTGATCTGCCCCTTCCCAGCAGCACAGCGACGCGAGCCTGGTGTGCTGAGTATTTTCATAAATCCTGAAGCTGACTCCTCAGTAGCGAAAAAGAAAATGGTATTCACACTGTAGTCATGGCTGACTTGGCTTGAACAACATAGGTAATGGTAAGCACATGTCACGATGTAGAGACACAGCAGTTCTGATAATACGGATGAGGAGAGCTGTGGCCACACAAAGAAACACGTTCAACTAGTAAGTGACAGAATGTTATAAAATCCAGACTTCTTGAGCCACTTTTTCAGTGTTCTTACAGTCAACAATAACTAGTGTCTGAGCGTGCACGTCCATGCGTGTGTGGGAGTCCATGCATGCCACCGTGCGGCTGTGGAGGTCAATGGAAAACCATGACTTGGTTCTCTCCATCCACCTTTACATGGGTTCTGGAGCCTGAACTAAGGCTTGAAAAAATGTATTACCAATGGAGCCATCTTGAAGTTCAAGAAGCATAGATTGTGGTAGATGAAATGGCATATAGAAAATAAGCAAAGAATGAATATTTATAACACCCCAGTGGGAGAGAAATGCCGTAAAGAAAAGGGAAGGAGGTGGAGGGTTAGAATAACAAGACAGAATAACTACATAGAAAGTCTCTGCAGGCTGCGCTAGACCAGGAGAGGGCCGAGGAATCCAAGCACAAGGCGTGGAACGTCTTGGGGGAGAAGCACGTAAGACGGGGAGCATTGAGGTGCACACTGAATCAGTCAGAGATCATCTCTAACCTGTATACATCTCTAAGATACTATAGAGCAAGTAGAAAGACTTTCTAAGCAACGTTATTAATGTCTCCAAAGGGTTCTTTTAAGTAGGAAAGAGCATCTTGGACCAAAAAGACCAGCATCTGGAACCAAAAAGACCAGCCTCTGGGACCAAAAAGACTAGTGGATGAGATTTGGAACGAGGCCTGAGGGGACTGTATTGGACTGAATTCAGTTCCACCGAGGTCACACACACGTTTGAAAAACAAGCAGCATGTTTATGTATAAGTTAACAAAAAACCGCTGTAAAAAAAACAATATCCATAAAGCACAGAGTTAGGGCTGGGGAAATTCATGAAAAAGTACATTTTGAAATATGCATGGAAGGATGCTGTAGCATGGGTTAATAAACTGAGCATCAGGATGATTAAACAGTGAGGGAAAGGTAAATGGTAGTCCTTCCCTCTGAAATGAATATGAAAACTGCCGCAAAATGTCATCTCGTGATTAGGAGCTCGTATTTTAAAACTGTAAAAAAAAAAAAAATTCCACACCCGAGTCCTTGACTTTTCAGTTGTGTTATATTCATCAAAAATTTCAAAATGATTTTTTTATTCCTTTAGGAATTTGATGAAATAGGATTATTTTCTATTTAATAGTAAAAAAAAGTCTGTAGGTTCTATTAATAAAAACCTGAGGTAGCCATTTATATATTGAATTCATTTGAATTTTATTCCACTAAATAATTAAGAACAAACATACTAATTCAAACAAGCAAATGAGTTTGTCAATCTATCGCACAAGCCAGTCCTACTCATTTTTTTCTTATATTCAAAATTAAAGGAATAAACATCATTTGAAAGAACTTAACAAATAAGTATTGAAATACCACGGAGTCTTTTCCTAGTTTGCCAAGGCTCCAAATGAGTCCATAACAGTACTATTTGTGACCACCTCACCTTCAGCAACCACATGGCTCTGTAAAAACCACACAAGCAACGAATCTCCAAGTTCCAAAAGCTTGGGGCCCCGCATCATTTATGGAAAGCCTTTATCTGGCTTGTCAACACCTCTTAATAAATTTATAAAGTAATTATGCTATACTCTCTCATCCTTTAAGATCAGATAACCTTCATCAATTTGACTTGTTCGACTATGCCAAATATGTCCTTTTTTCAAAGTATTTTCTTCACGGTGTGATGTGGGAAGTCCATCTGTATATGTGTTCCTTTTATTGGTTAATGAATAAAGAAGCTGCTTTAGACCTATAGCAGGGCAGAACAGAGCTAGGCAGGGAAAGCTAAACTGAATGCTGGGAGAAAGAAGGCAGTGTCAGGAGACAGACGCTCAGGACGGAGCTTTACCCGGTAAGCCACAGCCATGTGAAGACACGCAGATTAATGGAGATGGGTTAGTTTAAGATATGAGAATTATCCAGAAATATGCTTAAGCTAATGGCAAAATAGTACTGCAAATAATATGGTTTCTGTGTGATTATTTCGGGAGTCTGGGTGGCTGGGAAACAAATAATCAGCCTACTACAACAATGTATCCTTTCTTTATGGTCTTTAAAAAAAAATCACTTAAAAAAAAAAAAGCCTGTCTTTACATCAAAAATACAAGGGGAAGGGGAAGAACTTTGTTTCTTTTAGCGACCTTAATTCTTCCTCCACCCTATTTAACATACCACTCCTTCTAAACTAGACATGAAGTACCTCCCACTCGTGATTAAACACTTAGTGTCCAGCTGGTGGCCCTGTTTCAGGAGGCTCTGGAATCTTTGGAGAGTGGGGCTTTGCCAGAGGAACTGGACTGAGGTGACTGACCTGGCTCGGGTCTTTCTCTCTGCTTCAGGGTCTACAGGGATGAGACCAAGACACCTCAGTTCCTGTTGCCAAAGACTAAGAAGCAGCTCCACTGTCAGAACTTCTGGCCATGATGGACTCCCTCCCTCCTCTGTAAGCTTGAATAATGACTCCCTCTTGACATTGATTCTTGTCAGGTATTTGGTGGAGACACGAGAAAATAACTTCATATACTAAGCCAAAATGGCTATGGCGTAAAAGTAACCAAATTTTAAGTCTGAGTAACCAAGATATTAAAATCTAAGACAGTGACCGTCCTGGCTTACAACATGATTTAAAAGCCTCAGCTAGATGCTAAATCCTCTCCTTAATAAGCATGGGTGTCCAGACATGCCCTTCCACAATGGACTGGCGTCTTCTTCTCGCACAAACAATTATCAGAGACGCCATCACAACCATTATGTGGGGGTTGCTTGGAGGACTTGCTAGACGTGAATCTGAGATGGAGCTTAAGAATCTGCATCCCTGCCGGGCGATGGTGGCGAACACCTTTAATCCCAGCACTCGGGAGGCAGAGGCAGGCAGATCTCTGTGAGTTCGACACCAGCCTGGTTTACAGAGCTAACTCCAGGACAGGTTCCAAAGCCACAGAGATACCCTGTCTAGAAAAAAAAAAAAGAATCTGCATCCCTAACATGCGCTAACCATCCCTAACATCCCTAACCATCCCTAACATCCCTAAACATGCCTAACATGTGCTAACCATCCCGAACATCCCTAACCATCCCTAACATGCGCTAACCATCCCTAACATCCCTAACCATGCCTAACATGTGCTAACCATCCCTAACATGTGTTAACCATCCCTAAATTCCTAACTATGCCTAATATGCACTAACCATCTCTAACCATGCCTAACAGAGCTGCAGGGCCAGACTCACGCTGCTCTGCCATGGGCTCCAATTAAGAAAGAAGCAGGGGCATAAAAAACAATCCGCCTGCTCATTGACATAAATGAGCTGTGGGGCAAGATAAACTTTTGCTGGCTCTAGATGGATGGGTACTTTATCAGATACGAAATGAAATCACCCGCTGAGCGTCTGCGGCTCACAAACCTCTCTTGGCAGGCCATGCAGCTTTTATTTTATTGAGCTGCAAGCTCAAGGAGTGTTCAGAAAGGTGTTTTGAATTTGGCAAGGAGATGTCATTTAACTTCAAATCATATTTAAAAAAGTACAAATTACCCTGTGCCAAATAGAATCTAAAAACAATAAGACAAGAAGATCATGACCTTGCTTAGAACACACAAGAACTATTTCAGGAGGAAAACGAGAATGCAAAGATCACAGAAGCGGAGCTTGCCTGGACAGCACACTTCATGCCCTGCCCAAGATGTCAGTTAATCACAAATGGTCAAGTTGAGGTCTTGGAATCTGAAGGGACTGATGGTGTACCCAACTTGTAAAGTTACAATTAGCTTCCTGTGGCTTCCTAGATAACAGGCAAAAATCGTCCTCTGGATCAGAGACCAAGTCGGTTCCTCACTCACACCAGTAGCAGGAGCCAGGGTGACATCTTTGGGAGGACAGTCAAACAGCAATTACTCCAGGGTGACAGCAGGAGGATCAGGGGTCACTGCACAGGCAGTGAGATCTGCTTCAGGGCAGAAGCTCCAGGAAGACAAGCCACTGCCCTGTCATGTCAGAGCTGCCAATCACCTGCAAATCCCCTCCCCCAGGCAGTATCTTAATTACTTTGCCCTGTAAACGTTTAGCAAAGGGGAACCTCTTGCTTCACTACCCAGGAATAGGCACATTTTTAAGAAAACTGAAGAAAACATACCAACATCAAGCATAACAATCACCTACCTGCAATTGGTAGAGAAGCAGAGGAGTATCAAAAGACAATAATTACAACTGGAATAATAACTATAATAATGACTACAGCATATAAACACTTTATGTGTGGTATTTTTTTTTTTTTTTACACTCACAATGCTGAGGAAGTTAAATGTAAACGTGCCCACTTTAAGAGAAAGGAAACTGCCCCATGTAAACCTTGGCCAACTTGTGAATGTGAGTTACCTGGGCTCTAACTTGTCTCAAAATTTCAGCAGTCCCACTATGAGGAAGAACTATCTGACAGGAAGGAGCAGAAAGCCAATAACCCAGCAGGGAGCCCTGCTACATGTTAATGCCACTGTGATGTGCACAGGAACCTTACATCCTGTTGCTCCTCCTTCAACAATGACCAACAAGCCTGGCTCCTTGATTCTCCAACAATGGGGAACAGACTATTGCAATCACCAGAATGGTGCATTTGTCCACAGCTAGGATTGATTCAGAAAGGCAAGCACAGACCCGTCTCATGTAGAGGTCTCTACACTGGGAAACTAGGTTTGTTTTGCAAATCAAAGACAAGGGAACTCTTCCAGGACTAGCACAGGGCTTTCCTTCTTGTCTCAGTGGGGCTGGGTGCTAATCACTCCTAAGCTGCACCAGCATTTATATATAAGGCTGTTACTGCAGAAATGTTTAGTGACTACAACGCGGGCAAGGGGTAGAACTTGTTTTTCTAAAAGAAGAAGAGAACAATACCTCTCTGACAAGGATACAACTATTGATTATTTTTAAAATATGCATTTTATTACTTTTATTGATGTGTGTGTCTCTGTGAGTGTTTGTGGATGCCCCCTGAGACCAGAAAGTGATGTCAGCTGTCTGCAACTTTGGTTACAGGAGACTCCGAGCTGTTATATGGGTGCCGGGAGCTGTACTCCAGCCCTTTGCATG
Organism: Microtus ochrogaster; assembly: GCF_000317375.1. NCBI lineage: Eukaryota > Metazoa > Chordata > Mammalia > Rodentia > Cricetidae > Microtus > Microtus ochrogaster. The sequence goes on along the minus strand of NC_022025.1, from coordinate 9,276,102 downwards.
AGAAGCCAACTCTCCCAACCTCTGAGCCACCTCGTACAGCCTTTATGTTTCATGTTTCTTCACGGTGAAAAATCAAAGGCAGAATTTCATAAAGACCATGAATTACAAAGCTTCTGGGAAGAAAAATAGTTCAAGGTACCCAACACAGTCTTCACATTCTGATCTAACCCGTACATCCGGAAGCACGCAGTCGGCAGCATCGAAGCCATGACATCTTCGGCTGCTATCTTTGAACGTCACCCACAGTCCACACACAGTTTCCTTTCATCCTTCACAGGTTAAGCAGCATCGGATGCTAAAGCATCAAGCTCCCTCCCATTCATAAACAAATCCAGTTCCCTGTGTCAACCCTGCAAGTTCTGCCTGCAAATCAGTGCACGCTGGGATTGAATTGCTGTTGCTATCATCTAGCGCTACTCCTATCAAAGCAGGCAACTAGATTAGCAGGAAAGCAGCTGCATTGTGCTGCGTTCATACTTTGCCTAGCGGCAGGCTTCCTCTTCACAACAAAGGGCAGCCTGCAGACAGCAGAACACACTTTACACCACACAGTTCTTACACCACACACATGACTCGGGCATAAAAATTACCTTAAACAAACCCAGAAAAGAGACTCGGGCACAGACTAAAACTGAGAGGTAGCTTGAGCCTTCTGACAAGTGATCCCAGGTAATCCTGGGAAAATGCTAGTGGAGTGTGTGTGAGTTTCTCTGAGTGAATGAGAACGTTCTTAGGAACATGTATCTTTGGATACCTGAAGGCTTTGGGGGGAAAGCGCTCATGAAGAACGCCTGGAGAGCCTCTTCCAGGGCTCCTCAGTGCCTTGCTATCATGGCTTCTTAGTGCAACTACATGAACTGCAAGTCATATTATTGATTTTCAAATAATTTCAGAAAGAAAAATATTAGGCACATATGTGCCCACACAGACACATGCACATGAACACACACACATACAGAGACATACACATATCACATAGACATGCATAGGCATACACACAAACACATGCAGACACACACCACAGACATACACACATATCACACAGACACTACACACAGACACACATTACACAGATGTACCACACAGATATATACACAGATACAAATACATACATCACATACACATACATCACACAAAGATGCTACAGACAGACAGACACACATTACACAGATGCACCACACAGATATATACACAGATACACACAAACTCATACATCATGTACATATACACACATACATATACCACGTACAGACAAATGTACACTCAGACACATATCACACAGTATACACACACACATACAGATGGAAACACAGACACAGACAGAAACACAGACACACACACACACACCACATACAGACATACACACACAGAGACAGCACACACACCACATGATACAACATAGAGCGTACTTCCCTGAGAATCTCCATGCTATTAAATTGCTAAATTCTATTTAATAAGAGATCACCTTCTAAAAATAACAGCATAACTTTAGCAAAATATTGCAGAAGAATGAACTCTTAATATATCCATTTCAGAGAGTTTTTACATAAAACACAGTAGCTAAGAAAATAATTCTGTTAATTGTGAACTTGTGTGGCTGGCAATAGTATACAGTCATAAGTAAAGTTGTGACGTGTGACAGGACCCAAAGATAAAGGGGAAAGGAGTAAAAAATACATGCAACAACACATGGCCCCAAGGAGAAACACACAGCTTAGATGGATATCTGTCTGCAAATAAAATAATAATTCAGTTCACACACATTTTTCAGGACCCCAATGTAGCATATTTCCTTTCGTAATTCCTCTATAAACACACAGAAAGCGTCTTTCTTAAAGAGGAATGGATTTATACTTTTAAAAAGAATTTCTTGAGACTAGGAGATGGACGTCTCAGTCCTTGAACTGATTGCTTCACTAGCCCAAGGGCAGGTTGCTTTCTGTGGGTTTTACCAAAAGGGGAAAAGGAGCCCGATGTGGGGTTGGGTGGGGTTGTGAGGGGAGGAGACAGGAGAATGAAAGTGCACTGCGTGAAACTCCTAAGGAATTAATAAAACATTCTTTCGCCGGGCGGTGGTGGCACACTCCTTTAATCCCAACACTTGGGAGGCAGAGGCAGGTGGATCTCTGTGAGTTCGAGACCAGCCTGGTCTACAGAGCTAGTTCCAGGACAGGCTCCAAAGCCACAGAGAAACCCTGTCCCAAAAAAAACAAACAAACAAAAAATAAAGCATTCTTTCTAAAAGTGTGAGAATGCCTTTGTACTCTCATCACAGGGGAGACTGATTGACAGATTGATTGTGGGGCTGCCTAGCTACGAGTCTGATCTACCTGGGAAGTAAACCAGAACCCAGAAAGGTCAATGCCACCCAAGAGATGACAGCAGAGGTCCTCTGAACTCCACACACCTTGGCACACGTGTGCACACGCACATACACAAATGCATGTGTTCTTTTTAACATAAGGGTCTGTATCTTATTTTGTAATTTATTTTAGTGTTCCAGTAAAGTCAGAAGACTATATTTTTTCATGAAGATTGACCTCACACCTTTCTTTATGGTCCTAGATTATTAAATGAAAATGGCTGTGTGTCATTTCTGTCTTCCTCCTTAGGAATTCTTTCTACCCTTTCCTCAGTCATCTCTAAAACTAAGTTTAGAATTCTTATCTACTATGCGAAGCTGCAAAGATGAAAATAGTTATAATTAAAGAGACAGATTATTTTCTGCCACATGACCATTTCCATATTACCTATCTATTTCTATCAATCATTTATGTATCATCTCTCTCTGTATATATATATATATATATATATATATATATATATATATATATATATCTGTGTCATTTATTGGTCCTATGTGCATATAAACACCTATTATTATTGGTCACCTGTGTATAAATTGATGTTTAAAGTAAAAATAAGAAAAATGAATGACACTTTAGATATTTGTTGCTGTAGTTAATACATTCAAGTTAAAGTTGTACTATGTAGACTAGCTTGGCTACAAATGTTCTCTTTCCAGAAAAAAAATATATAGTCAAAGCCAGGTATGGTATGGTATATGAATACAGTCCTTGGGAGGCAGGGGCAGGTAAATCATGAGTTTAAGGCTATCATGAGCTACATAGCAAGTTCTGGACCACCATGGACTAACTATATGTGAAGACTCTCTCTCAAAAACAGCAACAATCAAAGGACATATATATCTAAGATCATAATGGCTTTAGGAGAACAATGACTCTTTAAAGTACTTAGTAGGCATTATGGATGTCAGTGTTGGCTCCAACTGTGTTCTTCCAGTAGGAAAACACCTGTTACTTGCTTGCCAAATGTTGAATGTATAATATCCATTCAAAGATGACTTCGTCAGAAATTTCTTTTGGAATTTAGCGATATTATTGGTCACTGTCTTACCAGGGCAGAAGCCATTGGTGTCCATCTGTATTTCCATACATGCCAACGTAACCTGCACCTGCCCAAGACTACACCCCAGCCTCTGCACGGCAAATGGCAAACCAGGAATTCCAAGGAACTGATGTCACACGGAGCAGTCATTACACAGAGAAGCACATTTCCCCTTTGGAAATCTGAGCCATTGTATATTACCACGCATGGGCTCTATGCTGTTCCCGGAAAGGCAGAGGAGTGAGCTTCTCTCATAGGGGTGGGGGTGGGAAAGGAGGAGATGCACTTAATAATGCATCTTTCAGTAGTTCCTTTCTTTTTCTTTAATTTCTCCATTATACTAACAACCTTTTCTGGAGTTATTTTCCGAACAACCCATTTGAACTTAAATCTGTATGGCAGTGACTGTTTTAAGGGAAACTAATCTTATTTGACATCAGTCTTGGTAAACAGATACTCAAGATAAGATTCTTGAGGAAACTAATTTACTAGACTCGTGGCAATAAAAAAAAAAAATAAGAGCCCTTAGTGAATGTGTATAGAGCCAAGGAGACTGCCCAGACACTCAGCATCAAGATGCTACAGACGTGGCTGTGGTCATCTCAGCAGAATGAAGAGGGAATGGGCACATTTGGCCTTTGAAAAATATGAGGACAAAAAGAACTGTAAAGCTAAGCACTGAAATGTCTTTAAACTACACGGAAGGAAAATGGTACCCTTAGACCAGCCAGTTGCAGACTAAGTCCAAGGTGAGAAAACCAGAAACGTTTTCTTGACCAATTCTCCTTCGCTACTGTGGTCAACAGGTCCTAGGAATAAGGGTTTTAGTATTGAGAATCCGGGCTAGAGTGTGATTCCACACCTCAGGGTTGGATAGACAAGGAGGTGGGTGTGGGATGCATTGAAGACATTGTGCTCTGGTTTGCTCGTCTCTGTTTGTACAGAAATAAACTATTCCCTTCAATTAGAGTGCAGTGGCTTCTCTGGTCCTCGAGGCAACAGAAGATGACATTTGCTCTCTTCCATCCCTCTCCTCGCTCTAGGCAACAGAAATGTCAAGTCTCAATATACGCCGCCTGCAAGAGTCCAGTCCGTGCCAGGAAGGCAACAACAAAGGTGAATATCCAACAGAGGACTTGCGGCTCTGTTGAATGAGAAGCAGCAGAAGCCGGGGACACACAGGGAATGGATTCTGAGAGACCCTGGGGCAAAATGCACCTCATTTCATTGTGATAGAGAGAAACAGATATCTCCTGGGATAAGAAAATACATATCTTTCTGTAGAAGAGCAAGCGGCTGAGGTGGTTGGCCCTGAAAGGAGAAATACTGGGAGACTCTCCTTGACAGAGTGGAAGAAGAAGCCGAGGATACGCTAAGGGAGAATGAATTCATTGTGCACAACCAGGTCTCCCTCCACATTTGCTAGAGACAGTTCATCCGCAGATGACTTACTAGATAGTGCACGGATGAAATTATTTCCACTGGACGCTACCAGCTCTGTCTATGGTAATGACAATGGTTATAAAATGGGCCCATGGGTTAGTCAACACACGACAGGGGAAAGTGGCTGTACCCAGAATGGAGGGTGCTGGGCTTTCTGGACCTGTTTTGATACAGCTGCTACACTGGTAAATGACCAGTTCACTGGCCCAGCCCTGGTCAAGGCCCTAACGTCATCATACCTCTCAAGGCAATCAGCTGCGGCTCGGGTTAAGAAGTGATTATGTGTTGTCTCTTTAGGAAAGGGGTTAAATTTTGCTTCCCTTCTTATTGACATGAATTTAGCTTCAGGTTCTCCACCACAGTGCCTCCTTAAGTATCATTAACCTTCGGAGTTCACATACTGCTCGGCTTACCATGGGAGTCTACTTACTCAGTGAAGTAAACCAGTATATTTAAGGAAGTCCAACAAGAGGCACATGGCTAGAGAATTCACAGGGCCTGACTTATGCTACATCACTGACACTATTCACCTTTAACTGTGCAGCTAAGGCTCCAGCATGAAGATGACAGTCTGCTTAGGGATGCTGTCCTGTGAACATGTCAGGAGTGCACCAGCTCCTGAAAAACAGTCCTCCAATTTTCAGGCACTTTCAGGGCCAGTTGACCTTGTGCTAGTGGTTTGAAATGGTTTGCCATGGCTTGTGCGCATGGTGAAAAACCAAGAAAGGCTACACATCAAGGATTCACACTACCTCTTGTCTCTGCATTCGAGAAAGAGAATGGATAAATGGTAGAAGCTTCCAGATGGGAAGCCTATCTCATTATAACTAAGAGAGCCTCCCCAGGCACTGTTTATACTGACTCTGTGGCATATACAGGTATGTTCTCTTTTCACGCGCAAGTGATGGAAACAGGATGTTCTTACCAGGGTCACTAAGAGGTTAACTACACCGATATCTACATTTACTGTCAGGATATTTTGGGTCCTAATTCTATAGAATCAATATTTTTTAAACATGTTGTCACTAAAGTTGCCGCAATATCATAGGGACAGGTAGGACTGTGCATTGAATTAGGGGATTTATTTGACAATTTTACCTTTTAAAATGCCCATGAAGAGACAATCAGAGACCTACTGTTTGAATGGGCATAAAAATCATGGATTCAAAGGCCTCTGGCAAAAGTGTTTATGGCACCCCACCAACCAAGCTACTGATGCTGATGTAGGGTTGAACAAGAGTATAGGGAAATTGGGATGGGCAATAGAGGACAGAAAAGACTAATAGACCATGGAAAATGACTTCAGCACTGACTTCAGAAGCTTGCCACCCTCTTGTACCATGTTCTGTTTTACAGCTAATACTGCTATTAATTTTAATGAAATAAATCTCCATATTATAATTCATTCATTGGCCAGGCTAGGCACTGACCAGCTCCCAACCAGAATCTATAATTTTCATACTTTAGAACACCCTGCATGTGACCATCATGTTTGCTTATACATGGAGGAGTCTGGTACCTAACATGCCAGTTCTTCAGGGTTTGCAGATTGACAACTCTAAAAAGACTATTCCAGATGGCTTCTAGGACTTTTCAGTGAAACTGGTTCTCTTAAATTAAATTCCATTATCTAATTAGATTCTCCTTTCCCTGACTTGCTCCTCACCCTTTAACTATGCAGTGTGGTGAATAGGATGTGGGATGCCCCTCTGTATGCTGTGAATATGTTTTACTACCATTGGTTAATAAAGGAGCTACTTTGGCCTATGGCAGCGCAGAAAATAGCAAGGCAGGAAATCTGAACAGAGATATACAGAGAGAGTAGGCAGAGTCAAGCAGATGTAAACTAGCTGCCGAAAAAACGAGACATGTAGAAAATGAGGTAATGCCAAGGCCGCGTGGCAATACACAGACTAATAGAAATGGGTTAATTTAAGATGTAAGAGCTAGCTAGTAATACTCCTAAACTACTAGCTAAACAGTGTTACAAATACTACAGTTTATATGTGATTATTCAGATCTGGGCAGCCGGGAAATGAACAAACATTCTCCATTTACACTTCAACCTAGGATTGATTAACTACCCTGAATATTTTTTGACTTCAAATCAATGTCATTATATATGACAAATTCTCTTATTATGCCAAAGATAACATTTTAAGCCATTCCAACGTTTTTGTCATTTCTATATAAATGAAGCTGAGTAATACCTTCCTATCATCTTAGTTGAGAAGGGCCTCATGCCATGGTATCTCAACAAGAGTTAGGCAGGGTTTCTTGTAAATTTATTTAGACTATGGAATAGCTTCATTTTTTTTCTCCCTAGGAATTATACACCAGGAGACATTTTCCAGAGAATTTTGCATTATCAACTGTGGGTTCCATATTCTATCCATCTGATCATCCAGGAATATTTTAATAATTTCATTTTAGGATTAAGTCCTCTCCACTGTAACATCACTAAAGCTACCTGAAGCTTCATTAGTTGTAGGATTGCAGTGATCACCTGGGTTCCCTAATCCCAGGAAAAGGAGACAGTCACATGTAGACTTTAGCCTCATCCTTCCCAGGGATTTTAGAGGTAGATCATTCTCATAGGTTCAATACAAAACAATGTCACCAAAATACACTACGCCTCCAGCCATAACTCTGTAAATAAAACCACTTCAAATATGAGATTTCATGCATCAGAAAGTGACCATGAAATTCATTGCCTAAATTACATGATTAAAATGAGACATACATCTTATTCCATTTGCATCAAGTCCAGTACTTTCTAGCTATAAAAAGGCCTAAGACGCTTAGAAACTCATTCAATTGCCTCCTTTTTCCTTCTGTTAGAAGAAACACAATGGTCAGCTGTGCAGGCAAAAGTAAGCATAACCAGCAATAAGCAATCAACTGTTCAGTCATGGTGCCAGATGCCACTTCGTCAGGTGTTCTGACGTGCAGGGTGTCACATCACCTATATGGGCTCCTGTAGTGAAGGGGAGAAATGCTTTTTGCTCAGTATTCATTATTTCAACAGTGGGAAATGCTAAGGACCTCAGATAGAATGGTGCAGAACAGCTCTGTAAGACACTTGTAACATTCCTACAACACCCCAGGACACCCCAGTATCTAATTCATGAGGAGACAGGAGGTGGAATTCAGAAAGGAGATGCATCCATACTCACTGAAGCTACATTCACGAAGTCATCATCTGAGAGGGTTTCTAACATTTCAGAGACAGAGGTCCGGATGAGCTTCAGGGTCAGTCCGCTCACACTTCCGCTCCTGTGAACAGACAAATCGTCCACATGTGACTAACCAGTCATTTAACAAAGAAAATGATCTCAGTGGCCTCTGGACCATTTACATGAAAATAAAAATGTAATTCTGTCTTTAAAAAGTCATCAGCCCTGAAATCATATACATATAATTAACATAGAGACTGAGAAGACTGTATTTTTTTTTTTTTTTTTTTTTAGAAGACGGCATACGAGATTAAGCATGG
>NC_022025.1:9252816-9267655 GCF_000317375.1 Microtus ochrogaster | reverse complement strand
AGGCTGGTCTCGAACTCACAGAGATCCGCCTGCCTCTGCCTCCCGAGTGCTGGGATTAAAGGCGTGCGCCACCAACGCCCGGCGAGAAGACTGTATTTATATATTATTTATGTATTAGGAATACACACACACACACACATCTTTACAATTAAACAAGTAGAGGCCATTCAAGTGGTACAGTCTAAGAGAGATGAAAGGAGGGAGGAATTGTATAATTACATTCTAATTAAAATAATTAAGAATAAAAGTCAAAAGAAAAATGAATAGAGGAAAATAACCGAGCTGCACAGCTGTGAAGGGGTTTGTGGTCAAACGCCTCACTCCAAAGACCAAAGAACAGTTCCTCCAGGATTCCTTCGTTTCTCTCGTGTCTACTTCCCCTAAGGTGGGACTCATCTCTAGGCAACTAACTTCTGCTTCTACATCACAGGTACACAGAAATTCTCAGATGGTGCTAGTATGTTTGTGTGATGTGTGTATGTGTATATGCTTGTTTGTGTTTGTATGTTTGTGTGTGTGATGTGTGTCTGTGTGTATATGTTTGTGTGTATACAGAAGTGTGTGTGATGTGTGCATGTTTTGTGTGTCTGTATGTCTGTGTGTGATGTGCATGTACGTCTGTGTGTAATGCATGTATTTATGTGTGTGCATGTGTGTGTATGCGTGCAAGCATGTGTATGTGTGCATGAGTGTGCCTGTATGTTTGTCTATGTGGTGTGTGCATGCATCTCTGTGTGTGTCTGTATGTGTATATATGTCTGTATGCACTGTGTATGCGTGTGCATGTGTGCTTGTATGTGTCTGTATGTTTCTCTGTATGAAGTATGTGTGTGTGTGATGTGGGTATATTTGTGTGTATATGTGTATGTTTGTGTGTGTGATGTATGCGTGCATGCGTGTGGTATCTGTGTCTGTATGTCTGTGTGTGCAATGTGCATATATGTGCATTCACACACACATGTGAAGGTCAGAGGTTGATGTCAGGGATCTTCCTCTAACACTCTCGGCCATGTTCTGACCCTCCGGCTTGTCTAGTCATCCCAGGCAGGGATCTGTCTCCCCCGTTCACCGTTGTCATTACAGGCACAGACCACCGTCCCGTCATCATTCAATTGTTTCCATGTAGATGCCAGAGATATGAACTGAGATCTTCATCTCGCGCAACAAGCACTTTATTGACTGAGCCAACTCCCCAGTTCCTTGTTAATATCTTAGGAAGGCTTCTTTGTCTGCATATACAATCACCGCATTGATTTTTCCCAATCTATCATACATTGCTAACTTCTACAAATGTCTCATGCACTCTGGATATAAATAGATACGAGTCAACTACTCACACATCCACCAGGATGAGCATGTCCTTGGGGGAGGCGGCTCCCTGGATGTACCTGAAACAGAACCACAGAGTGTTTCCTTTCCTCTGTATCCGACACTGAGATTCGCTCATTTTCATTCCTAGATCTCTGAAGCAAGACATGGTTAAAGCAAAGACCCGACCTATTATATTATAATAAATGGTGGTGTCTCACTGAAATTCTAAAATGTTAGCTTGAAAAAAAGTATTTAAGATCACCATAGAGACGCTGAAGGTATGGCTTTTAAAACATACTTTCCAGGTATTTATAAGAAAAGATAGAGAAGAAATTTAGAGAGGAAAATACTAAATTGCAATTATGACCTTTTCACTCTAGTGGATAAGAAACTGCGACATTTTAAAATATGAATAAATAAACAAATACAAAGAGGTAGGTGTGCATAAACTTTAAGTAAAAGCAACTTAAACAAAAGAAAACACAACAGTTCTGTTAAATAACTGAACTCATGCACTAGCTAATATTAGTATTAAGAATTATTACTAAGAATTCAAAGCAGGAACTCTCAAAACTTTACCGTGTCCAAGAATAACCCAGGGAAGTGGTTCAAATGCTAATTCCAAAATCTAACTACATCTTACAGAACAAGACTGTCTGCATTTGAAAGACACTGTAGGGAAGATTTCGATAGGATGTTGACTGATGGTGGAGAAATAAATTTGAGAGCAGCTGTTTACTAGAGGGAGGGAAGAGAGAGAGAGACAGATAGACTACTTGTCTAGTGATGTGGGATTCCCCTCTGTATGCTATGAATATGTTCTATTATCATTGGTTAATAAAGAAGTTGCATTGCCTTGGGCAGGCGTAAAAACTAAACTGAATGCAGGGAGAAAGAAGGCAGAATCAGGCAGACGCTATGTAGCCATCCAAGAAGCAAGATTTGAGGCAACACAGCATGAGCCTTCTGGTAAAATATAAAATAATAGGACTGGGTTAATTTAAGATGTAAGAGACAGCTAGAAATATGTCTTAGCCGTTGGTCAAACAGTGTTGTAATCAATAGAGTTTTTGTGTGACTGTTTGGGTTTGAAGGGGATCAGGTGTCTGCCTTCCTCAGAAGGAGCTCGACATCAAGACTCATCTTTCACGCTCAGCAGCCCAGAGAACAGCTGATACCAGTTTGCGATTATTTGTGGAGGGAGCAGGGTAATGTTGTCTGCAATCGGCTTCACTCTGCAAATCAACAGGCAGAGTTCCTCTGTCTTCCCACGGGAGACAGTCTTGCTCGTGTCTAGCGTCTTAACCCTGTCCTGGTGGGCATTGGTCCTGGTGTGCTTCTCAGTGGGAAGATGAAAACATCAGGACAGTGTCTGCTCTGGATGGCTGGCACTTTGCTCCTACATTTATCAGGAAATGACCATTCCTTAAAGACAAACTAGGTCATAGAGTTCTATTTGCATCCATCAAATAACAAACTGTGGAGATATTATTAATAATAGTAATATTAGTAACCATTGCTCAAGATTATGTTCATGTAAACTATTTGATACTAAACAGGACACCTAAAACCCATTAATACATGTTCTTTCTGTCAACCACTGTGTTGCATAGTATTTGTGTGAACACAGGAGGAGGTTAGAAACAATGCAACCCAATACCAGGGATTTTCTTAATTGAGTGAGCAGATAGCCTTCATTAAAATGATGTCAAGTATTTCTTTTCATCAGTATGTACTTAAAATTAATATGAAAAAAGTATAAGGCACCATGATGTATACGTGAACTTATTAAAAATAGTATATTTTAATTAACAATTGAACTGTAGATTTATAATTTAAATGTAAAATTTAAACACTGAAGATACAATCAATAGCTAAAAGGTATGAAGATTCAGAGTTGTTTTTCAGTAAGCCTAAACATATTGCAGACATTTTCCTGTGTTTTGTAGGATGATGAATTATTTTAGTAGTGTCAGACAAACAAAACTCCTTTGGCGGGGGGAAATCCAATCTAAACTCTATGGAGCTACTCAGGCGGCACTCTTAGCTGGGGGCCAGTTCTCATTAGTTCAGTGCCAGAAGCAAACAGTCTCTGACTTTGTGTCCTCTTTCGGTTAGGGCTCTACCTCGAGCAAAGGAAGAGTTCGACAGAAATGCCCGCCAGCTACAAGAGGCCCCAAGTTGGAAATCAGCATACGGCTTTAAGTAATCCATCTGGAAAAAGTTTCAAAAGTCTTTTCAACAGTGTTCACCGTCATTCCCTACCCAAACTCCTCATTTTCACTTATGGTTAGTCATATCTATATTCTGAAAACATCATAGCTTTGTATTTAAGGAGACGGCGCTCATGCCAGTGAGAGAAAGTTTGCCCTCAACAGGCTAACAAATGACAGAACTCTCTGCCATTGGACTTGTCTTTAGAGATAGTCAGAACTTCATACCATGGTCTTCTGCGCACATCATACAGATCAATCTTGTTTGGAGTTCTACTGTTATCCACCCAGGGAGAAGCTGAAAAACAAAATATATCAGAGAAACCAAGTCAAAGTAGTAAGCATGGCTGGGCGGACAGGTTGTCTTACAGGGTTTAGGTGTTCATACCAAGACTGACAAAATTTGGATTCCATCTCTAGGACACACCTGGTGGAGACTTGAGAGAACTGAACGCTAGTCTCTGTCTTCCAACGTGAGAATGCTGCTGCCCCCCCCCCCGCCCCCCACAAACACGCACAAGGGTAATTAAGTACAACCTACAAAATTAATATGAGACTGAAAAATCACAAAATACAGAATAAACCGAATCCCACCTATCTATATGAGTGTTCAAACCCTATGTTATCAGGGTTTCCCGTCTCAAAACTGGATAGCAGCACACAGTACGAAAGGAAGCCATGGCCAACCCTCTCCTCACAGTGCTGTGGAAACAAGCTTAGACAAAGAGTGTGGGCGGGGTTAACTTAGAAGCTTTTGCTCGACAGAATATGTTCTTCTACTGAGGAAAGCGGCGCCTTCGATTAGTTGCTCATCCTGCTTTCACTCGGTGCAAACTGGCACTGAACACAGACATTTTCACCAGGTGCAGTGGCGCACGCCTTTGATCCCAGCCCTTAGAAGGTAGGGGCTCTATGAGTTTGAAGCCAGCATGGTCTACAGGGACTTCCGGGTAGGTTAGCTGGGGAGAAAAAGCAGTATCTTCTCTCATATAAGTACTGTTTTTCTTGGACCCTTAATTTTAAAGTAGCATTATCGTAGCCTTCATAGCCATATGTTTAATAAATGATGAATATTGTTGACATAATTTATCAATTTCTGTTTCAAATGGACAACTCTAAGTTTTAGTTTCAGGTTAAAATTATTAATGAGAGGTTAAAGTACAATTAAAGTTAATTCTCTCCATGTGTATGTGTGTATGTATATGTACATACACTATGCACAATGTGTGTATATATACATCTATGAATATATTGTGTAATATCTGTATTATAATGAGTATACTATATGTATATATACACATATATACAATGTAATATATATGTATATATATATATATGTAATACACACACATACATGCTCTTGTTGTCAAGTTGCTGTGTAAACACAGTTCCTTGGTAGCTCGGTACAGCTCTCATCCCTCATCAGAGAGGCTCCTTTCATGGTGGACAGACTTGATTGATACAGAGACCCACCACTGGCCAGAGTGTGGAGAACAAGTAATGGGGAAGTTCCAGGCACCAAATTCAATGTCTATCAAATCACCTCCCGCCAATGCTCGAGGAGCAACAGTGAGGAGGCCACACCAAGATTGTCAGAGGCGGAGGACGGGGAGGATTGTTGCCAGGCAGCATCTTCCACACACGACAAGGCTGGTGTCCTCAGGAACTCTGAAAATCTCGAGTTGTGAGCCCTGACCATGATCCTGTCAGTCAGCAGTCTAGCCGGGGCCACGGGAGGCTTGCGGGACGAGGGGAGGGCTACCGGGACGTCGCGTTGAGTAGCTGGCCCGTGTCCAGGTGATGAATCGACACCCACACACATATGGAAGTCTCTAATTGGACTCAGTGGGGTGTATGAGAATAGCGCGAAGTAAGTGGAGATGAGGGGCCAGGAGGAGGGTGGTGTGATTGAAATACACACTTTACATGTAATAAATAAATATTGTTTAAAAGATAAAGTTTGGGTTTAAAACTTTATTCTGTGAAATAATTTAAGCAGAAAATCAGTGACCTATGAGTTTCAAAACTTTTACTTCTGAAATTAGAAACTAAAACTAAAAACTTCATGGCTTATTATACTTATTTTGAAATGTAAATGATTCATACTTATTCCAATTAAACTACATTTACTCTGATCAAAGTTCTCTCAAACTCTTCATTTCCCCCACAGCCTGGGCCCAAAGAAGGCAAGGACTTAGCTCACGAACTGCAAGGCACTTTTACATCCCAGTAGTCCCACACACTGAAACTGTCTGGACATGGGGCTCAAGAAAACTCCTAACTCAAATGCCATATGCAAAACGATACAGTTCTCCATTTTCAACACTAAGAAATCATGGAAATTACGGAAACTCGTGGTGAGAACCAGGCTTATTATCCAACTAAGATAATTTGGCTAATTAGAGTATGTCAAAATATACACACAACTCAAGAAGCCCTTCTTGACTGCGGAATTTCGTGAGTAGCTAAATTATGAAATGACTTATTCATTTTAAATGACTAATCACATTTACATAAACTGTAAGTTTAAATATAGCACTCCCCAAAGAACCAATTACTGGCATAGTTAATATAACATCCATTAAATTTATTTCTTTAAAATCTGTTCAGTTCTCATCCTTACAAGCTAAAGTATCAAGGCTATAAATAGCACACTTTTCCTTGTGGTAGTCTTAGAATTAAGCAACAAATATGTGGATAGATTTATTAGTTCCCATTCCACTATTAGTGTAAAGTATCAGTTAATATCTCAATAACAATAAAAGAATTTAAAGAAATTGTGCACAAGTTTCTGTGCCATCTCTCTGTTTATACATTCATTTCCTCTCGGCTGGAATGCATTCCTTTGGTTTGCTTGATTAAAATGATTTCAGCTTTATAAATGCTATTCTTTTCCTAATTAACACAGGCCCATGTATTTTGTACAAATGATGAAGACACTGGATGAGAAATGAGGGTTTCCTGCTCTGTGTGATTTGTTAGCTCATGACCGCCTGCCCACGAGCAGTTTGTCTGGGGTCTGTCTGCTGCAGTGCCTATGTGTTTCCCAGACTCAGATCCCATTGTTTCACACTTTCCCTGTTCCTCCATGTTTTGTAATCTCTGAAGCTTCACTAAGCTCCCAAATTTCAGAAATGAAACTGGGTTAGTTATAATCCCCAAATGCCCCAAAACAATCTTTTCTTTCTTTCTTTTTCTTTCTTCTTTCTTTCTTCTTTCTTTCTTTCTTTCTTTCTTTCTTTCTTTCTTTCTTTCTTTCTTTCTTTCTTTCTCTCTCTCTCTCTCTTTCTATCTCTCTCTTTCTCTCTCTTTCTCTCTTCCTTCCTTCCTTCCTTCCTTCCTTCCTTCCTTCCTTCCTTCCTTCCTTTCTTTCTTTCCTTTCTTTTTGGACAGAGTTTCTTGTCAACATTAGGCATCCCAGAGGATAATTTTCTAGCAAATTCTATCAGTATGATTCATCTGCCTTTCGGGAACATACCTGTGTCTCCGGAGGACTAGAATCTCAGGTCAGGGAACTAGGCCATGAGGACTTTATTTCAATCTTAGTTAGTGGTAGCTATAGATTAGATTATTTTATAACATATCTGTCACCTGTATATTCTTTATAGAATTCCTAAGTCTAAAAGACCTTCTCATCTCAATCTCTGTTACAGTCAAGAAGTCTTTCAAATTTATATGTGCAGGTTTGTAATTGTTGTGCCATGTATTGTGGCAGCAGCTCAGATGTGTGTAGGTACACCTATCCACGACCAGGCTCCTGTGGGCCAGAGGAGACACTGGGTCTGCTTTGGAACACCTATAGGCAGGCAGCAAGCCCCAGCATGCCTCTTATCAATCCTGTTGTGAAACAGCTGCCCACACCTAGGGTTTTATGTTGGGGATTTAAACTCCATCCCTGCACTTGTGCAGCAAGCATTCCTACTGGCTGAATCATCTATCACGTTACTAATTATTTGCCTACAATAAAATTTTCTGGGTCTAATGCTATGACTCTCTTCACCTCTCCTGAGTGATCAGTGCACAGAGCTGAAGAGACTGTGGTGACTTCCCACAGCCATTGTCCAAAAAGAAGCCAGGAACTGAACAATCTCACCAAAGACTTTGGTAACTGATCACGTAAGATGGGAATTTTAAAGTTAATACAAAATTATATTTCTTTCTCTCTTTTCTCCATTGTTGTGAGGTTTTGTTGCACGTGTTTGGGTGCACACATTTGGTACACGCAGGGCCCTAGGTTGATCTTTGGAATCATACTCCATGGCTCCCCAACGTGATTCATTAAGGCAGCAAATCACAACCAAACCCAGAGCTCAGTGACATGGCTAGTGTTGCTCTCCAGCTTCTTCTGGGGAGTCCAGTCTCTAATTTCCTAATTACAGAAGGGCCACCACACCTAGGATGCATTTCCGTGAGTTCTAGGAATCTGGACCCTGGTCAGTCCCCATGTTTTAACTCCTAAACCATGTCCTTAGCCTCAGGTTTCTTAATTCTTTATAGAGAACATCAAGATGAGATTTCTGCTTTCACTAAGGGTGAAATCTGTTGATAGGAATTATTATGCTCCATAAAATTCATATTATTTCCTTAAAGACGCAGGAATGTGGGTAGGAGGATGCTTGTTCATTCCGGATTGCCCAGACCAGAATTAATCACACAGAAACTATATTCTTGCAATAGTTTGGCCGAAGGTTTAAGTGTTATTTCTAACTAGCTCTTACATCTTAAATTAACCCATTTCTATCATTTTATATAGGCTCGTGGTTTATGGGTAAGGTTTTGGGGCCTCTGTCTCCTTCAGCAGCTACATGGCGTCTCCCTGACTTCACCTTCCTTCCTCCTCTATCTGCTTGGAATTCCTGCCCTACTCTCTTCTGCCCCGCTGTAGGCCTAAGCAGCTTTATTTATTAACCAATGGTAATAAAACATATTCACAGCATACAGAGGGGAATCCCACATCACGAGAAAATTAAAAGGCTATAATTTACATTAAGGGCAAGAACATTAAACTTTATTAACATCGCTAATCTTAGGTGGCATATATTTAAAAATATTTATAATCTAATATAAATTCTCTCATACATTTACTTAGTAAGACAAAGTTATACCAAATTACAGTATTTATATTGTGGTAAAATTAAAGACTATAAATTCTTCTGTGGTATTACTAATTAGTATGTAAAATCCCACCGTGATATTAAGTGGAATGTTATTTATCCAAGCTCAAAATTATGGATGATCACATAGCAAAGAGAAAATGTCTGTGTTCTGCAGTTCTCTCAAATTATGTTTTATAACCATTTACTGTGGAACCCAGTTCAGGAGAGGAAACCAGGGTTCTCAGGTCCCTGGAAAGGGGGGGGGGAGTTTTCACCTTCCATAGCTCTTCAGCTTCAGCCAGGACTTGAGGATGGCTGGAGAGAGTGTTTTAAACACACAGAATTTCTGAATGCATTTCTGAATGAATCATTTCACTGAAGGTGATAATGATCACTTACAAGGACATTTTCCATGACCCCCACCCACATGAGCTGTGTCTTCTGCTAAACCAGCTGCAGTATTATTTTGGCACCCTTTTTTATCATCAATTGCCTAACAACCAAAGTATTCATTTTTTATTTCACTTATTGGGGAATAAAAAAACGGTTAATGATACATTGAGGATTATACCTCGTGGTAGAAACACCACGACAAATGACAGATCATTGTACACCCATTGGTAAGTTCAAACATATTTTGGTAACTGGAGACTTCACAAAAATTTAAAAAGGCAATACATTTTATACACTCAAAAAATGACAGGACAGTCAGGCAGATCCTGTATCTCGGTGCAGCTGAGAGCCAGCAATGTGAGGCTTGTCTCAGTCATGTCCCATAGAATATCAGGCACATGCTGAGTTACGACACAATCAACCGTGACTCTTTTCTTAAGGAAGAAACTTAATTGATTCAACTTGTCTTATCTACCCGACAGAATTTACAGCTGCCATCATTCCAAAATGGATTCTCCATAGCTTCTGCCTTGTGCCACAGCCCTAGAATAGGTGGAGGAAAGAGTGTTCCTCCTAAGTGAGTTCAGATAGTATACTCATGGAGGTGGTGGTGCACGCCTTTAATCCCAGCACTCGGGAGGCAAGGGCAGGAGGATCTCTGTGAGTTCGAGGCCAGCATGGTCTACAAGAGCTAGTTCCAGGACAGGCTCCAAAGCTACAGTGTAACCCTGTCTTGAAAAAAACAAAAAAACTCTGAATCCAGATAGTACACTCAGACTGACGTGTTAAGAAGATGTAGAAAAAAAAAATAGCTAACCTCTTTAGACTTTGATTGATATTGGAAACATTCAAAAGATAGAAAGATGAATCTATCTTAGTGTTAGGACAGAAATTGTCTTAAAGTATAGTATCAAATACCCCATGTCTTTTCATAGCAACAGTTTGTTAGCAACTCTAACTTCGGGACTACTTGTCACGTGCTCGTCACGTGTGCAGTAAGTTCCCCTCCGTGCAGAGTGTGATGGTGCTGGACCTCAGCATTCGGGAAGCAGAGATAGGTGAACTGCTGTGAGTTGGAGGCTAGCCTGGTTTGCATACTGAGGTATAGGCTAGGCCCACAGTGAGACCTGTCTCAAAACAAACAACAACAATGAAAACCCAAATAAATACCGCTCTAAGAAATTCTTCAGAGATCTAGGACAATCAGAGTCACTGTTTCTGTCAGCGTTTCACTTCCAAAGCCTCCCAAACCTTTAGACATAGAGCCACAAAGGCAAGGAAGGGTTGTGGAAAAGGTGCAGATCACGTCAATACAGCCTGAGGCATGGGCGACAGACTTCCTTCATTGTTTATACTTGTGAGACCTGGCATGAACTGGCTCTGGTACCACAGACACAGAGAAGCTCTAAAAAATGAGGTCGTGAGTCAGGTCGTCACTCCCAAACGATACATGGATCCAGATGACAAAGTCCTGTGAGCAGCTGGCAAGCTCTGCCACAGGTGTAGACCCAGGACTGGAAGAGCAGTAAACTCTGCTTTTTCCCATTTATTCTTTGACAGTTTGATACATGTGTATAATAAATTTTGATCCTTTTAACTTCCCATTCTCCTCTTCCTCTAGCTTCCCATTTCCTTCTCTTGCTGAAGCTCATCCTCTCTCTCCTCTCTCTCTCTCTCTCTCTCTCTCTCTCTCTCTCTGTGTGTGTGTGTGTGTGTGTGTGTGTGTGTGTGTGTGTGTGTGTATGGTTGCCTGCAAACTCTTTATTATAACAACAAATTTTCCATAGTCAGTAATGGCTTCAAAAAGGCAAGCTACCCACGAGGAAAAGATTGAAATGGAAACCTATATTTGGAACCTACTAATTATAGAGAAGATGTTAGCAATCAGAATTACTTCCAGATGAAATTTTAGAATTCGGATTGCTTGCCTAAGAAATTCATTGATCTGAGCAGAGTGGCATAGGCCTTACATCTCAGCACGTGGCACCTTTGAACTTCACAGGCCCGTAAGGGTTGTATAGTAAACTCTACCATAAACAAATTTAAATTAAAAGATGAATTCATTGGAATAAAAGAACTGGAATCCAGCTACTAGGCATTGCCAATGTTGTTCATAGTACTACAAAACATCTAGGTATAATCTACAGACATGCTATTCATATGTGAGTGACACTCTGGGTTCAAGACTTGCACCAGGAAAGACAAGCTATGAAAGCTGCTGGGTCCCAGATTCTCTCCTTCAGGTGTGCCACTGTTTGAGACAAACGTGGGGTCTCACAGAATCCCACGGCTGAGACAGGCTAATTAGCAAACTAATTATTTTGGATTTCTCTACTGACAGAATGAGTAAAAACTGTGGATGAGTGGTAGGCCTATATTGCTCATTCTGCTTCTCTACACTGGAGTGGTTCTTTACAGAGGCAGTTGGCTGTGTATGCACTGGACTCCAACGATTAAGGATGAGAACATAACTGGAATTCTGCTACGTGGGGACCAGTGAAATAAGGAAATGTCTTATTCCATGAGGGAGATAGTTGTATATGGTCCAGACAGCCCTGATTGTCAACTTCATGTATGTATTATTGGCATGTTGCCTTGTCTATGAGAAAGGGGGTGCATGGGTTTTAGTATGGGAAGAAGCCCTGAAAAGATGACTGACCTACTAAAGATATTATACCACGTCTAAAATTCTCCTATGAATTCTTTTCACTGGGACCGAAATCATGAAGTTTAACCTAATGAACACCTACGACTCTCCATGGCGTGGAAGATGCTGTGCTGGGCCCTATTGATCATAGAGACAAATCATGAACTAGCTCCAGGCATGGTCACATTCAGTGGTTAGGCTAAAAGTGTATTCCAAATAATTTCTGAAAGATTATAAAGTTGGATAGCTGTTCCAATACTGATGAACTGAAGCTTCCCAAGGGGATGAAGAAGAAAGCCTGATCTTAGAAAAGCTGGTAGATGGGAGGTGGGATTTAAGATTGTAGATGGGAGGTGGGACTTGACTTTCATTTTCAGGGGTAGATAAGAGGCATGTGACCAGGCAGGCTTTATAAACAAACACACAGAGCTATGGAAAGCAAGGAAGACTAAAAGACAGTAGAGTAAAGGCTAAGTTAAAGAAGGAAGACCCTATCTATAGTTACACAATAAAGGCTGAGCTGCTGAGAGGGGAAAACTGGGGTTGCAGCTTATGCTTGTCCTTGGATGTCTGCAGGGCACGGGGTGAACAATGCTAGCCTTTCACAGGGTCCTTAGCACCTGATTTCTGCCAATCAGTTCTCAGTCATTTCATTAGACCTCTTAGCTTTGTCTTTCTTAAAATGCATGTAAGTTTTCCTTCTCTCCTAACTGCTGCCCGAATGAGTGATGGCTTCCACTTAGCAGGATTCTTCCTTCGTGAACAGGGTTTTTATATTATCAGATTTAATGCCTCTGCCTAGCCTTTAAATAGCAACCTACAATTTTTAAAATTGTAAACTATAATTACTATTGTTTATTATTAATGATATGTAATAATAATTGTAATAATAATATTATTTAACATGACAATCATTTTTATAACAAGTATGTAATAATAAATAATACAATAATTGTTCTTTAGCAATACTATTATTAATGTGTGTGTGTGTGTGTGTTTGTGTGCATGCGTATGAGCTCGTGCACACATGTGTGGGCGAAGACTCCGCAACACTCAGGTGGAGGTCCGGAGACAATTTTGTGGAGTGGGTGCTTTACTTTCATTTTTATGTGTGTTCTAGGTTTCAAATTGCATGGCAAGCCACTTTACCTGCTGAGCCACCGTCTCTGTCCAATCCAAATGTCTTTAACTTTACTTTTTGTTTCTGAGCAATAACGACGCTGGATCATCAGGAGAAGGATGCTTTGTCTCCACTGCGTTCCCTGTTTTCCCTCAGTTAATATAAAGCCAAATGCAGAGACAGCCCTGTGGCTAAGGACAGATTCCCCACCAGCTTTAAAAGTCCTGTTATAATTGGACCCGCGTGAAACATCTCCACACAGAATAGGGAAACTTTGCTGTCAGCAGAAGCAGCGGCTAAGTGGCAAGTTGGTTGTTTAAGTGAACACTCAACAGAAAGGACGCTTATACATATTTAATCCTTTAAGTAGCTCAGGAAGGGCAAGGGCACAGGGGTTTTATGAAGTACAGGAGGGGAAGAGTTACTGGAAAGAAAGTTAGCTATGTTCCACCTGAGGGAAAATTCTGACAATGAGATGCCCCCAGTGTAGCAAGCCATGATAAAGCTTTAAGTGCAAGAAAATCGCAACTCTCAAGAACAAGTGCCATGCCTCAGGAGTGGTGTGGATGGCGGGAGAGTTCTGTGAAAGTTCATTCCTGACCTCAGAGGTCTGTAGGATCTCTGCATCTTAGACAAAATGTTGCTGACTTCTTTAATCAACGACACCAAACATAAAAGGAGCAGCACATCAAAGATGGTTGCATGCGTGTCAAAACGAATGACATGGGAGGGGGGAGTTCATGCTATGTAAAGGAAAAGAGAACAGGCTGAGAGATCTTTTCTGAGTTAAAACAGCTGAAGGGCTCAGCAATGCTCAGTGACATACGTTATAGATAGGGTTCTTTCTGCCGGTTGAATTACAAACAAGTCTCACTTTTTAAATTAGCATCTACTTAGCTGCTCCACCCCATGAGCAAGGAGAGAAACATGTCACTTAGTTCAACTGGGACCAGAACTTCAGGTGAACAGCCATCCTGAGCAGCCTAATGAGGGACAGGGAGTGACTGTGACCAGGCTCAGGTAAGAGGCGGGTATGAGACAATGGTGATGATGCCGGGGATCACAGGACAGCCTCAAGTCTTACAGACAGTACTGCGTAATTTCACACGTGTGTCCGCTGCATATTCCACAGCACACAGCGCACAGCACACAGTACACAGCGCACAGCACACACAGCGCACAGCGCACAGCACACAGCGCACAGCAACACAGCGCACAGCACAAAGCGCACAGCGCACAGCACAAAACGCACAGAGCACAGCTGCAGCACATGGTGAGCCAGGCACAGGATGACAAACGTGACGTGAAGCCTGTGCTCAGCTGTGCGCCGAGCTCTCTCCGTCTTCTCCACAGCCACACTGCAACTTCGCTGTTCAGCACTGAACGCATCGCTTTGCTCCCAGATGAAAATACCACCAATACAACTTTCACCAAACAACCACAACATTCCATGTTCCATACAAATTAGAATGTATGGCCATCTGAAAAATCCAGATTTTTATTAGTTCTCTGATGTCCCCATCTTTTGTAGTCAAGAAGTCTCCTTTATAATTGTTACTCGGCCCTCCTTTGTTCGGTTCTTTACATGTTCACATATGCAAAATCCCAGCAATGCATTCTGAGGATGCTCCCTTATAACTTCCTCCTCCTAGGAGACACGCACAGCAATCAAACACCCAGAATAGCTGGGGTGCTCTATCTAGACACAGTCACTGTGACAGTCAAGGTCTGCCACTAGCATTGACTTAATACAACTCCTTCCTATAGCAATCAGACCACCAGATCACCAATACACATGAGGATTTGTTCATCTCCTTGTGTCTCTCTCCAGAAAGACTTTGCCTACTTTTATTTATTTATATTTATTTTGCATTTACTTGAGTTTTAATCTACAGTTCATAAGCCTCTCTGATGGTATTAGTCCTAATTACTTTTCTCGGCTTTCATAGGGAATCTATTACTGCCGCTGGCATAATTTACTTGCTGTTTTTTTTTTTGTTTGTTTGTTTTTTTTTTAATTTATTGAGGATTTCCGCCTCCTCCCCGCCACCGCCCCCCA
>NC_022025.1:9222523-9246731 GCF_000317375.1 Microtus ochrogaster | reverse complement strand
GCCTCGTGCCAGCTGTGCCGGTCCCCGCTGCTGCCTCGCCGGACCCCTCTGGACCCCGCCGCTTGCCTCTGCCTCCACGCCGGTCCCCGCCGCTTGCTTCTGTCGCCACCGGTCCCCCAGAGCCTATTTTTGATTGCAGCGCTGTGTTGCTCCGCCGGCGCCGCGACTGCGCCGCTGCTCCGCCGGCGCCGCGACTCTTTACTTGCTGTTTTAATCACTGAACAATCTCGCTGCGATCTACGCGTGGAGATGGGCGGCTTCTGATGCTTTGCTGAGATTCGCTCTCAGGAAGATAGAAACATGCTGCTGCAAGGCACATGCGCACAGCGTGTGGCCCGGATGCTCTTGCACCTACAGTGCTTCTGTGTCCTTCCTTAGGACAGCTCAGACTGTCTCAGCTAAGAACACAGGCACGGAAAGGGGACCGCGACCATGGGGACACTAAATTAAGTTCAGAGTCATCCAAGAAGAAATGCTTTGTGCTGTTTCTGAGAAGTTATCTGAGAAAGGAAGGTATAGGGCTTTGCCTACTCAATGAGCACAGATTGGCGCTGGCCGGTCAGTAGAGGTGGCCCACTCACAACACAGATGTGATTCAGGGGAGTGTCCTGTGCTCTCACTTCTGACCAGCCCTCACCGTGAATTAATATTTGATTTGAGGCAGGAACAAACTTCGATAATGTTAAAATAAAAATTCTGATTTGTTTTTGTAATTGGCAGGACAAATCGTATCAATGGACACAGAGTGTATTTAATAACTATTGTGAAAAGATAGATCTTATTTAAAACTAGCTTATACAGTGATGGCTAGATGTTAATATATTCATAAGTAAACCGTGTGTTCATTTACAAATCTCTAAGCAAAAGAGGAAAGAAGAAAAGAAAAGAGAAAAAGAAATCAGGCACCGTTGAAGATAACGTACCATTGGTAGCACCGCTTTTCGAAAGCCCAGATAATCAGAGGCTCCAGGAGAACCCGGTTTCTAGAAAAGCATCAAATGGCCCCTCAGCAACTAAACTAGAGGAAACAGTCTTCAAATGTTGCCGTATGCGATTTGAGGTTGGAAATATTCTCAAGTTATTTTTCAAAATATCATATGTAATGTATGAAAATTGACTATCCATATGGGGAAAAAGAGTATCAGGCTACATACTTTACATACGTATACACAGATTCTACTATGGTTTATTCCATCAAAATTTCAGCCTCACAACAAGGACAGTGTTGAGGAATTTAACATTTATGCTGAATACATCAGGCTGTTTTTTTTTTCAATCTCTTATCTTCAAAATGAGCAAACAGGAAGGGTAGATCAAGTATTTAGTAAGACAGATGGTAAATGTCATGTAAAACAGAGTTTTACTTTTTTCTGTTTTTCCCCCTTTGTAACAGAAAGTAATTATCTAAAAATGATAAGTACTCTCTACTTTAGCATTTCAACGAGGCACTGATTCCTAGCCATAATCTCAATTTAATACTGCAATTGCCACAATTTCAGGAGGCTTTAATAGGTGAAACAAATGGTTTGTACCAACAATTATTTTTTAAAAACTTCAAAAATTCATAGTTTTAGCTATTAATCCATCTTGACAGCTTAAACTTCATTTACATAGATTAGGAGGGGCAAGGAAAAGATTCAGAAATGAAACATTTTCTAACGAGCATGGATTCAACGAGAATCCATGAGCTCCAACCAGTTTTGTTTTGTTTTAGACTTTTAACTTTATTGAGCACCATAATTGCCTTTATGGTTATTAAGAATATTTTGTTACATGTACACATTATATAAAGATTGTATATTAGTGTTACCATATCCAACACCTAAAAGTTTATTATTTTCTTTTTGGTAATATTAAGGATTCTCTCCACTTATTAAAACTCATCCTGCAATAACTGTCTGGCATAAGTACTCAGCTACATTACAAAATAGCAGAAGTTACTACTACTCCTTAGATGTAGTTTTGAAACTGTTGCCCAGCCTCTCCATTCTCCCAAGACTGGGAACCAGGACTGTATCCTGGGCTACTCTGAGATCACCTTAGTGTCAACTTCCCTGTGTCATGGATTGATGGTTAACCAGGGAACTGGCTACACATATCTTGTAAAACAAAACTCTGGGCAGAGCAAAAGCTGGCAGCTAGAAACAGAGTGCTGGGGGAAGACTTTGGAGATCATCTTGTATAATAATTGGTCCTAAGAAAATAGGCAAAATTATAGCATGACATAGTCAAAAGATAGGATGATTATCGTAGCAACTAAAACCCCTTCCGGGATAATTTTCCTTCTATCTTAGCATAAAAATCTACCTATCTTCAAGTTAAAAGAAGAAAAAGAGGGGTAAAGGAAAGGATGGTGATGGAAAGGAAACAGAAAGGACAGAAAGGATTGGTTTTCAGTCTCTTTTTAGGCAAATCTGGTGGATGAGCAAGCCTGCTGATGTTAAGCTCAGGGCAGATACTGAAGTTCAAAGAACAAATTACAAAACAAACTACTCTTTCAGAGTCCTCACAGGGTGCCTAAACATCCTATTTCCCTAACACTGGGCAAGATGCTAAGAATATTAGTGTATCTCCTTCTCTGAATGTAACTGCCATTGTTCTCTTGGTTTGAGGGCTGAGGTCAACAACAGTTTCCGAGAGCCATTACATCATTCATTGTCTGCGGTGAGGTGTGTTTATTTGCAACCTGGCTGTAGAACATAGTAGTTACTGTACACCATATCAGGTGGACCTGTTTTAGGTAGCATTCAAAAAATGAAACCAAGCATTTTAACAATTTTTTTCTGATTCAGAAAATAAAATTTCTGAAAGGTGATTTACTTTTAAACTCCATGACAAGCATTCCCTTGAGAAAAGAAAATATTGGTAGCTCAGCTTAAGGGGCGAAAGGAAAAGTCTACATTTGGATAAAGACATAAAATCGGTTTTGTTTGCTACTCAAAGATCCTGTAAAGCAGTGGTTGTGGGGGCTTCCTGATGCTACAAACAAAGACACCGGGAGCCTGGAAGCTCGGGCAGTTTAACTGGAAGTTAGTTTTTCCTGCCAACCTTCGAGAGAAATGAAGAAATAGTCACAAGGAAGCCCCCAATGTGGTGCGCCTCTCTGGCGTTATGACTCAGCCATGCTTACATTTCCTTCCCCATTTTAACTTTGCTTCTTTGTTAACCAACTGTGAACTGGATTATTCTCTTTAACTTCTTAGATCAAGTGCATATTGACTAGGCATACCGGAGCCAAGCTACTGTAGACATGCCTGGTCTTTTGTCTTTACATTTTTCTTTTTATTTTTTTTTCTTTTTATTTTTATTTTTTTTTGGTTTTTTGAGACAGGGTTTCTCTGTGGTTTTGGAGCCTGTCCTGGAACTAGCTCTTGTAGACCAGGCTGGTCTCGAACTCACAGATATCCACCTGCCTCTGCCTCCCAAGTGCTGGGATTAAAGGCGTGCGCCACCACCGCCCGGCCATTTTTCTTTTTAAGATAGTAGGGGTACTTCCCTGCATACCTGATACCCAGGGATGTCAGAAGAGGCACTGGATATGGCTACTAGAAATCAGAATTAGGTCCTCTGTAAGAACAGCCAGTACTCTTGACCAATGACCCTTCTCTCTGGTCTATAATCTTTTGTACTTTGAAGTACTTTGAGTTGTGGTTTATCTCAGGGACCCACCTTAACCTCTAGGGCTAACCTTAGCAATAATTAGCATTTCTGTACTTTGTGTGTGAATCAGGTATCACCAAGCTCAAAAGACTCCCCAGGCCCTGGAGCTCCTGCAGGAGGATTAACTTCACTACAAGAACCTAGTTAAGATGTTTTATGGCCCATAAAAGGTTCAGTGGGTACAATGCCTGCTGTTCAAGCACCAGGGTGTGGTGCTGGATCCCCAGGACGCACGTCAAGGCCAGACCCACATCTGCAGGCAAGAGAAGGAGAGGCAGCAGAGAGAGACAGGCTTACTGGCTAGCCAATCTAGCTTAAAGAGGAGGCTGCAAGTTCAGTGCCAGGATCTGCCTCAAAAGGAAAGGTGGAAAGTTACGAAGGGAGATATCCAACATTGGCTTCAAGCCCACAAGGGGAATGGATCTGCACGCACGTGCATAGGCTACACCTATATGTTCCACAAAGCAGTAAATGGGATGTAAAGGCAGAGGTAAGCCTGTCTGTGTCAGTTAGACAGAATTAGTAGAGAGAATATAGTCTATTGAGGCATTGGCAAAAAGTTAATTCATGTTGATGACCCTGTCTTACCCCTTGGATAAGAAATCTGGTGTGATTACATCGCTACTGTCATAAAGACCAATGCAGCACTGAACTCACTGGAGAAGAAACTGCACGAAGGGTAGGTACTCCAGAGGCACCATTTTAACAATCCTTCCAACAGGTAACTGAATTCAGCCGGGCAGTCTTCTGCTGAGTCAGTTTGCCTGTCAAAGCCTATTTTAAAAAATGAGGTTTTGGGTTGGGCCTGGCCTGGCTTCCACGGCTAGCCTTCGGAGAGCATCACTAGGATTTGGCTAGATTAAAGACGAAAAGATCATTCCAAGGTATTAGGACAGAATGTCAAGACACCTGAAAATTTCTGGTTAGTATTAAAAATAAAAAAGACCCAACACTTTAATTAGCAATTCAGTATGAAAGACTCATAGAATGCAATTAATACAGGTAAGAATTCCATGTTATATTTAATAACAAGTGCCTGTCGAAAGCACTCGGGTACCACAGTCCTCTTCAGCATCCCGCGTTCTCTCTGTGTGCGTGTGCTTTCTCTTCTAATCCTATTTGTCTATGGCCCCACTTTGTCTTTCCACCTGTCTCTCCTTTCTCTCTGGTCTTGGTCCTTTGCTTTCTCAAGAATATCCTAATTTTCAATCACTGCTTTTTTTCCTTTCCCTCAAACCAATGTTTATGAAAATTTAAATGAGGTAAAAATTTTTAGAAGATTCAAAATGGATATGATGCTATTAGTTAATGATAAATTTACTCGCACACTACTGGAGAGGGTATTAGGACAAGGTCTGATGTAAGCTAAAGATTACCATATCGGGTTTATTATATACATATACAATATGGTTATTGTGTACCATATTGGGTTTATTATGCACACAGTGCTGCTGTTCTTCCTTTCTCTTTCATGCCCCATATAAATAATATTTAACATTTAACACATAGCAAGAGTTTCACACGTGCTCTATTATATTTTATGAAGGGTTCCACGAGGGGAAATCCCACCATTATTGTAATCTAAGATATTATTGTGATTGCTTTCTAATTTAAACATGGCTTTTGCTAGTGTACCAGAACTCTGAAAAAAGAAATTAGCAATATTCCCCCATCTGCCATTTGCAATCACCTAGAGGTTAGGAATACCACACCTGTTTATGTTACCCAAATATTTCATTTATTTCTATTACTATACAATGCAAGAAAAAATGAAATTTTATTCTATTAATTTTCTTCTAGAGTTTCACTATGACAAATTCAGTTGTCAGCACATTTAGTAAAACAAAGCAAAACACCACGAACAACAACTAGAAAATCCTGAAGTCTTATTGTGTCCACTGAAAACAGCGTCCCAGGTCAGGCCTTTGAGAGAAAGAATGCATGCTGGACTTGTAAGAACGTGCTGAAGCTAACTGTGCCAAGCCTTCAACCGTGAACAGACATTTTCCTTAAGTTTTCCCACAGGCGCTCAGAGGGAACCCCTGATTACTTTTTGCTTTTGTGTTATCAGGTAGTGTTTAATCTCTCCTTACCGTTCCTTATAGTTTTTTATAGACATAAAAACATTACAACAGCACTTCTTTCAGTTTATAAGATATACCCATGCACACTGAATAT
This sequence comes from Microtus ochrogaster, assembly GCF_000317375.1. Lineage (NCBI taxonomy): Eukaryota > Metazoa > Chordata > Mammalia > Rodentia > Cricetidae > Microtus > Microtus ochrogaster. The sequence goes on along the minus strand of NC_022025.1, from coordinate 9,240,893 downwards.
GCATGATCACTGAGATGACCTAAGAACTGGTTGCAACATGATACAGACAAAGAGAGCCGTGTTTTTCTGTCTTATTTCATGGCCCTTTCATTTTAACAAATGCAGATCCACTGGCTAAAAGGAAAACACTAATGCTTTTGAAATATAAGCTTCCACCGTAGGGCCGACTCTTGGAGAGAAAGCGTTCAACACAGTTCTGAAAGTCCATCTATTGCTGTACTGAGCTGTGCGGCTGGACCTGAACCAGGGAGTCTTCTTTCCCAGCTTCCTCTGTGTCTTCCTTCTCAAATTCACGCCTATGCATCTCTGCTCAGTCTCACACTGTAGCCTGACGAGGCAGCAGCATCATTCCTAAAGACTTTTTGGGTATTTCACTTTGAAGTAATTATGATCAAGTTAGTGCAATGTTACATGCTTTTTCATAATAATAATTTCATGGATTCTGGCATTTTCAAACATGTAAAAGAGGTATTTGACCATGTCCTCACCATGTCTCCTGACAGAAACCGTCATCAATCCCTTTCCCAATTTTATTTCCTCTTCTTTATTATTTACTTACTTAGTGATTATTAATCCGTTAGGTTGAATAATGCAGCCCATATGTACACAGAGGTACGTGCCATCCACTGGGGACTCTATCTGTGGCTACGCCACCAGTAAAAGTATTCTACAAAAGGGCATTTAACAGGCATCTCTGACGCTAGTATTCACAATTTCTCTCCATATTTGCTGAATCTCGGAACACGTACCTGGATAGTACCGCGCCAGGCCAGTGGCGCTACCAAACACCTGCCACAGCAAGGTAGGATCCTCATCGCGATTCTTCTTGAAGACTTCATCTAAGGCACTTGTCCAGTTGAGTTCATTTAACACTATGGTTGCTAGCAAAGACAAGAAAAAATAATATATTTATTCAAATGTACATTGTTTTATAAACTTATGCTGCATGTTCCTATTGTCTGCTATAAAATCCTGTTAGTTACTGGAACTTGAAAGGCTTTAAGCACAGAACTAGGTTTTCAAACAATGTGTGACAATATTGACAGTCAGAATGGGTGACTGGCCGAAAGCCCGCGCATGGCAGAATGTTCACCGGCATCTCGCACCTACACTATTAGGTAATAGCGCCACACCCCTTCCCAGCTGTAAAAAAGTCATGACTTCAGACTTTCCTAAACACTTGTTTTGGTATAAAATGACTCCCAGGTACAAAGTACCAAGAGCTCTTTAGACACAAAGAAAATGAAGTTGGTTTATATCTCTTGGGTTTCTCAGAGACGGGTCTATAATAGAATTTAAACAGTGCAACCCTCAAGTTCTACTGAATCTCTGTTGTATATTCATGCAAATTACTTGGGTAACAAAGTAAAAAAAAATAACAAAAACATGATTGTCATAGAGTACCTTTATCATCTGTGTTCACAGAATACTAAAAACATGTATACAGTTTGGTAGAGGAAAAAGTCATTAGGAAATTTGATAATATCAATGTTAGAAACTGGAGACTAGTCAGTCAATGTTTCATCAACACCATTCAAAGTAATAATTTTTATTTTTCCTCTTCATTTGGTTAATAAAACTAGAACATGTTGGTAATAAGGCTTATGTGATTAACATAGATGCTGAACTATAACTACTTACAGATCTGGGGATGTTCTCCAAAAACATGTCATTCAGTGGTTTAAAAGAATATCCCAAAAGAGAATTCCAGATTGTAACATAACCAGAGCATGGTTAAAGTTTCTTGAGGAGTCTTGGGTAGTGGCTGTGTGCAGTGCCTGCCTGCCTGCCAGATTCAAGGTCCTTATCTTGATTCTCAGAAATGGAAGAAACTTTGTGTGTCAGAGCACACCTACAGTGCCGGCATTTGGGTAGAGGATGTAAAAAGTTCTTGAGTTTAAGGTCATCCCTGGAAGCCAGCTTGGGAGATATAAGCCGTATCTTAAAAAAAAAAATTAAAAAATGGAAGGGATATAATTTTCCCTTGTACAAAATGAGGTCCAGACAGTTCATGTGTTTCCTGTCCTTGTATGTAAAAGATACGCCACACTCTCAACAGATCAGATGTGGGGGTCAACACACATATGAGAAAGGCTACCTAAGCCTCTACTGAAAGACATTGCTTTAATTCCACGTCTTCTCCAGATGAAAGTGATTTCAGTTGATGTGAGCCCTTCCTCTTAGGAGCATGCACATTTATAGCAAGGAAGCATCCTTTAATCACTGAGCTAGCTGTGCTCCAACAGCTTTAACATTCCGTGCCATTAATTCATTTACCACAAAGTATTTTCTCATTTCTGTAACTGTTCTCTGTTCTTTTCTGACCACAGGAAACAACAAATAATGTACAGGCTTTATGAAGCTAAAATGAAAAACAAAACTTTGCCTTTTCTTGGGCTTTTTTTTCCTTCTGTTTTTTGTTTTGTTTTATTCTGATTTGTTTATTTAAATCTTATTATATTTTATTATTATCCCAGATGCCTGTCTGTTTTCTAAGGAGAGAGAGAATAGGGGTAGCTCCAAATGGGAGTGGAGGCAGGGAGGAACTAAGAGTAGGGGAGGGAAAACATAATTAGAATATATTATATGGAAAAATACATAGATTTTCATTAAAAGAATTCCCCCAATAAAAAAGGGACATCGACCTGTAAAAAGAAAGTTGCATAGCATGGTTGTTTATTTGTGAATGTTCCGTTTTTGTTTGTTTTATTTTAAAGAAAGTAACAAGCATGAAGGAAATATAAAGCCACCCTCGGACCAGCATCCTGATGGAGCTCTCATTATGGGAAACTAATGAGATTTCAATCTTGATGTATGTGATTACTTTCAGAAAGATCGTGCTGTGTGTGTGTGTGTGTGTGTGTGTGTGTGTGTGTGTGTGTGTGTGTGTGTGAATATTCATGAGCTGGGTCAGATCCACGGTCCATCTGGGATACTGAAGAATTCATATTCTTAATCCCATGAACACCTAGGGGCCAGTTATATGAAAATCTACATTCATGTAGATAACCTGAGCTGACACCATTCATGAATATTTAAGGTTTTATACAAATCACCACAGAGAGGGACATTGTATAGTAACACTGCACAGAACGAATCATAATGTTTACTTAAGATTCCTAAACACTTCATTACTATCCAAATGATTCTGTCTCTTCAATTTCCTTAACTCTATTTCACATCAAACAACAGAAAACAGGCAACTACTTTATTATTAAAGTTTTACTTGTTTTCTAGGCTGCCATTTTTTCTTATTTTTATTAGGTATCTTCACAACTATGATATAGTCGAGACGAGCACATCCTACAGTTTACAATTATGCACTGAGAAAAACAGCTATGCTCTGAAATATTGCTATTCTTATGGCAATATGTCTTAAAATCTCAGTCGACACATTTGAAAAAATTTTGGATGCGACATTATAGATAGATTTCTAAGTGTTTTCATCAAAATGACTGCACCTACAAATGAGCAACGTATATAAAGTACAAGGGCCCATGAGGCCACTGAAATGCTTTTAAAGTTCACTCAGAAGGAAGGAGATGATACCCCTCACTTTAGCAGGACGTAAGTTTGGTACTCTGTGTGTACCAGGGTATCAGGATACACACACTGGATATAAGGACTTCTGAACAGAGTCATCATTCTGGCTGTTCCAGAATAATTAGACATGAATATCTAATGCCAAAAGTCAAAGCACAAAGGTCAGCCACAGGTGTCCAGATCTAACAACACACCTCGTAGGAGACAGCAGAATCACAGTGCTCACAGTCTTTCCATTTAGTTCCATGGGCAGAGAAAGAGAGAGAGAGAGAGAGAGAGAGAGAGAGAGAGAGAGAGAGAGAGAGAGAGAAAGAGCTGGCCTACATTCGAATTTTATCATTTCTTCAGATGCACCCTCCAAATTCCTTATGAAACTAAATCCTGAGAAAGTAAGATAAATTATCCACAGCGCAAGTTTTTTACTCAAATTGTACTGAAAATACCTAAAATGTAAGGAATGTATTAAACATATATATAAAACACCAAAGCAAGCAAGAAAACAAGTGTGTGTGTGACTTCAGACCCTTGGCCACTCAGCTACCTTTTCTCTGATACAGATTATACACTATCTTTCATTAGTACATAGTGAATAACATGATATTGATATATTTTCCTTTTCCAATGAATAATGACTAGCCCATCCAGAATTACTAACGTGCACCACAGTTGCCAATCTATATGAGACAACTGGTGGCTCCTTGCTGTAGGAAGCCGCTTGTTCGTTTTCTCGGCCTCCCAGACTCACGAAATAATCACACAGGAACTATATTATTTAAATCACTGCTTGGCCCATTATCTCTAATTTCTTATTTGCTAACTCTTCCATCTTAATTTAACCCCTCTCCATTAATCTGTGCATCACCATGAGGTCAGGCCTACCAGCAAAGTTTTAGCGTGTCTGTCTCCGGCCGAAGTTTCATGGCTTCTCTCCTGACTCCACCTTCTTTCTCCCAGCATTCAGTTTAGTTTTCCCACCCAGCTTTGTTCTGCCCTGCTCTGCTCCAGGCTCAAAGCAGGTCTTTATTAATCGATGGTATTCACAGCATACAGAGGGGACTTCCACATCAGCTCCTTAGTGGAGATCACAGAGCTAAAGCCTAGCCTGAGCCTCAAGAGCAGCTCAGCTTGAATTTGCAGATCCTCCCTCTACCTCCAGGACATTTACACACCATCAACCATCTTCACCTCTCCCCATTTGTAAAGAGTTCAGCGGTTACAACTAGTTACAAGATAGCACATCGGAAAAGTTAAAAGTTTCTATGTGGAAATGCTTTTTCTGCTGAATGCCCTTGGTGGCCATGTCCTTCCTCTTGTCTTGGTGGCTACTGCTCATTTCTATTCTCCTGACAACATAAGTTTTAAAAGATATAAATCATCTCTTTTTCATGGTAGAAAAACCAAACCCGCATTCTCCAGAAACCTATTCATCTTCAGGAATTATTTCTACAGATGGCCAAGGAGATTATTCATTTAGATAATGATATTATAATGAAAAAAACATTTTGCTTAGAATTATTTATTATAAAGTCCTCAAAATGTGATTGAAAGTACATGTCACAGTATTTTGATGTTAAGACATCGAAATTAAAAGTTCTTTAAATGAAGTAATTGTATAGTAAATGCTATTCATAAATTACCAAGCAAATTATAGTTTCAAAATAAGTTCAAATATTTAAATCTATTTTTTCAAAAATTGTGTGTGTGTTTACCTGTCTGTCTGTCTAGGTGTTCTAGGAGCCAGAAGACATCAGATTACCTGAACAGAAGCTGCAGGGTGTTCTTAGCCATGACATATGGGCGCTGGGAACTGACCCCACTTCCTCTGCAGGAGCAGTGCATGCTCTTACCATGGAGCCATTTCTCCAGCTCAAGAGTGTCGAATCTTTCTAGACCAAAATCATAACTTGTCTATTTGGCCAGATACATTTTTAAAACATGGATTATGTTTCTACCAGGCCCTCTCTGATTTGCTTGGCACTATGTTTAGTCACGCTGTGATCCACATTATCAGTCAGAGAGCACATGTACTATATATCACATTCAAATCGGCCCTACCTTTTCTCTGAATCCTAAAAATAATAGAATTTTACATTCATACAAATTTCTGGTCTTTTGCTTATGTTGAGAATAAATGTAAAGTTGGCTCTGATAGTCTGCTATTTTTCCACAAATGGTATATTTAGCTGCTAGAAAAATCATACTTTGTACAAATTAAGTTCTTTATAGATGTGCAAAGCCAACTCAGAGTGACTATGTGGAGAACAGCCTTGACCTCGGGGCCTCCTCTGTACGGCATGACAGGATTTCACGGATAATTGATTCCCAGTGCCGAGCATCCTTCCATCCCTATTCTTCACACACTTGGATTTTCAAAAGTATGGCCTTGGTCTTCGGCAACCTCTTGTTATGAGTATCCTATTGTTCAGTGTGGCTTCTCAAGGGAGGAAAGAAAAATCCAATTTGTGGGAGCACAAAAGCAGCCTCTTCCAGGGCTGCTGATTCTGCCAGCATATGTGACTCCTCTAAGCTATACCCTGTCAAGACAGAAGAATGCCAGCCATTGACAAGCTCGAAATTTTGTTTTCTTTTGAAAACCTCAAGCAATAAAAGGATGAATTATTGTTTCTTTTTAAGTTTAATCAAGATTTCATTAAATTTGAATGTGTTCTGTTGATTTATTCAGAACTCAAGGCCTCACCATGCATTAAAGTCCTTTAGAAAGCATGAACATTATAAATACAGCCAATTATAGTTTATTATTTTCATAGCACATCAGTACTTGAAAAGCGTGTGTGTGTGTATATATGTAGTGAAATGTATCTTTGATATCTTTATATACTACAAAATTATCATCATGGTCAAGCTAATTACACAATAACTAATTATATAATTAATATGATTATATTAATTATAATTAATCTAATTAATAACCAGAGATATGAGACTGGGTATATCATATATAAAGAGCACATACTATATATAAGTATATATGCATATGTATTATATAAACCTTGAATAGAAGAATTGCCTATTTCTTGCAACGCAATGGTTATCAACTAAGAGGTAGGTTCCTTCCCCAGGAAACTGTGACACATGCTTCTGTCATGACCAGTGCAAAGGGGTGCAGGAAACAGCCTGCACTGCGCAGGGTGGAGCAGCCATAAAGCATTGTCCAGCATGGTGTCAGCAGTGCCCAAGTTGAGAGGTCTTGCTCAAAGGCATGTAATACAATTTAAAAAAGCTGTATTGTCAACGATTAATGTCAATAAAATGCCTTAGTAAAACGATTCAAAATGCAACTTGATACATTTTAAAATCCTATTTCGTTATGTTAAAGTATGCTAGTATTTCAAGCTGCAGTTTGGTATCTTTTGGTTAAGAAAAATTTTTATTTCAGTTCCAGATTTTCTGAGATAGTTTTTACTCTCTAGAGAAATCAGCCAGCTCGGCTTTCAAAGGGAGACCGGTGCCATGAAATGCCATCCCTTCTACAGCTCTTAATTCTGAGCAGACTCAGAATAGTGGAGATTCTCGGGGGGTTATTGTTGCCAGTAATGTTGAATTAGGCTCTCACCATAAGTGAATTGCTAGCCTGAATTGCTAGCCTTTGTCTTGATATCAAACGTCCATTGCATAGCATAGGAAATACAGTAGTCACTTGGGTTCCCTTTAACAGATGAGCTGAGCCAGATGCCTCTAATTTTATTCATCCATCCTAATCTGTAGAAAGAAGAAAATTTTAATAAGAAAAAACTCACTGATCTAATTAAGGGCAGGGGGAAAAAAAGAATCCACTTTAAGGACCAGAGAGTGTGCATAAATATTAAAAGAAACGAATCTATTCAGTGGATTCGCTTAATGGAATCTCATCTAATCCCAATGTAAATGAAAGATTAATAAGGCTGAGGGAGAGGGGAGGAACAAATGTAATCTCTGCAATCACGTCTCGGGCACGGGATCCCCCTCCTTCTAAGGACAGGAGGACAGCAACCTCCCAGGCACAGGGGACCCCGATGAGGAGATAAGCCCTATTCCTCCAGTTAATTTGGTACAGATATTAAAAGGACCTTGTTCCTGTCAGTTCTCTACCGCTCGGGTTACTGAGGCTTCTGCCTTTGCTGGCCATCTCTTTCCTGAGCCAGGGATTGTGCACCTGGCCACGGGCCAGAGCACAGCTGTTCCACTTTAATGAAATCTGCAAATTGGGGAGCAGACGGGAAGGGCTCAGGGAAAATCCACTTTCTAATCTGAGAGAATAAGAAAAAGGGAAGGGAAATAGAAGACATTAGGATCTAATACCGTGTCTCGTAATTGAAGGATTTAATAGTTCTTTAAATAAAACAAAAATTGAAAGGTTTGTAGGCAGGCTGTATGAATTTTCTATAACAAACGTTAAGAAAAGTAGATAAGGTAAAAATAGGTTGCTTTTCTTTTTTATTCCTTCAAAATGCTGAGTTTTTCTGTCCCTTGTATGAGTATTAAATACATTATTAGTAACCTTATTGAAAATGCTCAATCATTTGCCCTCTTAAAACAAGTCATTTAACCTCTGTTCTGTTCATCTAACGCACACCTGGTCTAAGGAACCCGGATGGCGACGCCACTGGCGTGAAAGTCCAAGAGGCTTGCGGATGGAATTCATCATTCCTTTTCTTCACAGTTCTTACCCAGCTGAACTAAACACATTTTCTTCGAATGTCTCTCACAGACCACGTCTTCTAAGATAGGTCAGCATCATTATGCTTCTGTTGTGAGTTTTAATTTCCCTTTAAGAAACCACACCTCTTTGCTTTACAGGCATCTGAAGACAACTCTACTCCGTCTGAAATCTCGTTCCTTCCACTCCTCCTACTTCAGGTATTCTTATTATAAAACTCCGTGGACTCGGACAGGAAGGACACTTTCACTTCAAATACGAGAAGAATATTTCCTCTCAGAAGCGCTGCTCCGCACAAGCATGCACGTTAAAATTCTGAACAGTGGTAAAGGAAAATGAAATAAACTCGGAGGACCTTAATTGCTATAAATTAGAGCATTATTCTAGATTGCTTGCTAAGTGCTGAACACATTAAAATAGCTAAACATGATCTATAGATTGTTAAATTTAGACCTTAAAAATAAAATTAAAAAAAAATCTGTGAGTTAAAAAAAATGCATAAATTCTAAGTGCATACAAATGAAGTTGGAAGCCAAGTAGAAATGAATATGCATCTAAGACCAAATTTAAAGGACTGCAAATGGAGGGTAATTTTTTTCATGCATGTGTTCAAATTTCTCATTAGTGATGTCTTTCTTTTGGAATCCGCGAGACTTTTAAAATGAGCATGCTGGTGTATGTAGTGCAACAAAGGACTATTCTCACACACTGGCCACCCACGTACAGAATGTGCATCTTCTGTTAAAGCAGCCCTTGGGCCCGGGGCAACCTGCACTCTGAAAGCCAGGCTTCCTCCACCAGCACTGAGGGGACCTTTACAGCCAGCCACACAGAGCAGAGGGGACGGAGCTTGTGCCTGTCTCTGCCCGGTCCCTCAGCAGCTGCACAGGGAATGGTCCTCTGCTCTTCTTGCTCTAGGTCTCAGTTCATGTCCAACAATACTTAAGTTCCTGCTCGTGCATCTCAGGAAGGACGCAGGTAGCAGTCTTACGACGCCATTTGCATCGCTAACACTGTGCTAGAGTGTTATTTAAGGAGCCGTTTACTGTATTTGCGGAGGAGATGATTTTAACAGAAATGAGATGTTCCCAGGGATCTTCAAATCACATTGATAGATTCCTCCTTAATTACAGCATTGGCATGCTACATTCGAGTAAGGCAAATGGAAGATGCCAGTTTTCATATGCATCCCAGGGACAATACACACACATCCATATATAGACAACTATCTACATACAAGATGCTATTAAAACCCAAAAGAAATCTTAGCTGAGAAACACAAGCCAAATTAGAAATGGAAAGTCTCTTCCTTTGGTCTGTGGCTGCCCAAGAGCATAAGGAATTTAGTGTTTCCATATAAATCTGGATTGCTGAATTCAAAAAAGGATCCAAAGTATTGGGGCTGACTAACGAGGCACGGTTGAAGGAGGACAATAACAAGGCTCCTGGGACACAGGCAGCATTGCCAATGCACCACACGCTGCTTGATGCTTATGGGGCTCCGCCAACCAGTTTTGGAACAATGAATTGCCTGGTGACTTCAAGAAGGGAGGATAAGATGCCCCGACACGCACTGTATATAAGTCTGCTGCAGCCGCAGACAGTGCTTTTGGTTTCAGCACCATGCATTGTTCAAATGAGAGACAGGGAAAAACTCGGGCTTAAACCACAGATTATTACATATAGAGTCCTATCACATTCGGGTATGAAGTGAATGAAATAGCATTTTTAAAACAACACGAAGTAGATATGCTTGGGATATTATCAGTTGTACAGGTATAGAAGAGAGTCCACACATACATGGATACAGGCATTAAAAATGTTCATATTTTTCTCATGTACATGAAGGTATGAACATCTGTAAAGAAATACAAAAGTATTACCTTTCAGAATGCGAGCCACAGGGAGCATGGCTTGTTCTGACTTCAACATATTCATTAGTAAGGGACACAGCAAATAAATATGCTGTCTAATTTTTCGACTCTAATAAATCACATTTTACTTTTCAATTCGAGATAATGACTCTATAAAACTTTAAACTTGTTAGTAAAATCGAAAAGAAAATCTCAATCAGTGGACACAGGTTTAAAAGAGATAAATGATTCAACACATGATCAGAATAAGGACCCTGCACATTTTAAGTGCCTTAAACGTATTCTATCTGAAAAACAGAGGACAATGAACAACCGGGTCATGGCATTTCTAGCTGCAGAGTACACATTCTCTTTTCGTCCTCCGCGACTGTCGTTGCTGTGTCTTTAAGTAGCCTGCCAGCCTCCAGTTTCTGCTGGTTTCCATCCGTTCTTCCTGTAGCTGCCAGGGTGTGCTACTCCGGCAGTGACCTCCCTGATTCCAGGTCTCCAGTGGTTCTCCTGGAGAGCAGATGTTTATAATTGGCTTCTGTCCCTCCTCCCAGCAGGCTGTCCCACCTCTTTCCTGCAGAGCGAGCTTGAGCCATAGCAAAGACTGTTGCCATTCCCTGCAGATGGAGGGCTGGCTCTCCCTCCCGTACCACTGGCTTGTCTGGATGGCCTCTCTCCATCACATCTCAGTTGACAGTAGGCCTCTTTCGGGAGTCCTTCCATTTAACCCATTCTTCTGTTCTGCACACAGTAGAGTGGCCACTCAGCGCTCTCTCTTGCCTATAGCGTTTACACTTGCATTAAGACGCTTTCCACAGAGCACAGCCCTTGCTTATTTCCAGTCCTACTGTCGTATCATTTCATTAATATACATTAATAAATTAATTAATGTAATATATAATTAATATAATAATATAGCCTATGTGTTAATTTTGCCCATTGCCTACAATTAAAGTAGAAGATGCAGCAAAATGTGACAGAACTCATTTAGTTCGGTTATACACAAGCAGAGATATTTCCAGATGTTCAGGAATTGGATGAAGAACATTATGCTGCCTAGGGTTGTCATGAAAACTGAAATGAATCCCTGTGGTTCATGCACAGGAGAGATTCAGTAGACAGCAAAGGTAACGTGTCTAGGCACTCAGTGCATGGGATTAGTGAGCAGAAGGGTTCAGGATAGAGGAAATTTAACGTATACGCCGAGTCATACTTTTAAATGAGGTAATTTTCTATAAAGCCTGAATCAGTTTTTCTTCTTTTTCATCCCTCATTGTGCCACAGCATCCCTGAGAAGGTGGAAATGGTACATAACTTTGTTTTATTTTTTCCTCAATCAAGCAATGAGCCGTGAGTAGCAACTGAGCTAAAGGGGTTTATTCATTTAATTTAGATTCTTCATTCCCCTGCATGCTACAGGGCCCAGGAATGCTCTGTTAATGTCGGTGCTTGGAAGAGCCAGCCCTCAGGAAAGGACGCCCAGTCTCTCCACATCTAAGAAGCTTTCTGCCGATTATTTTCCAATTTGTGTTCTTATTTCCCACGCATCTGTTTCTCATCCAGCACATATATTGGCTCAAGAAAGATTTCCTGAACACCCATCTCATGTCTGGGACCCCTCTAAGCTCTCGAGTTACCAGCAAATGAGGAAATAGTCTCCATGTGTGGGTACAGTAGCTGTCAGAAGGACTCCCTTTGCAGCCACAGGCATCAGGCAAGCTTGTGGGAGTGGCAGTCCCACAGATACCCTGTTGACAAGCTCAGACACTGGAGGAGCGCACAGATTCCTCCCGCTCTACAGAGCCCATCAGGACAGCAGGCTCCTGTTCAAATGGAGAGGACTGTTTACACATGCAGTGGAAATGAACTATCTGACCACGCACCCTCCTTTAAACTGCTCCCCAAAAGACACAGACCTAATCACACGCTTTTACCGGAAAACCAATTAGAAGCACTGGCCAAATGATTTTGGAATCGATTTTTGTGTGATTTGGGTACTTTGACTGTAACAGGTTTAATAGCCTAACTATAACGTTTGGTGATTTGGAAAATAAAATCCCACTATTCTCCTCTTTTCTAGACCTCCCTCCAGTAGTCTGCAGTGTATCTTTAACTTCCTCTGTATCCTCAAGGTTTCTTTTCTATACCTAACTTTATTCACTCTGATGGCCTCTGCTTCCAACTGTCTTGTCATATATTACATGCTTTTGTCATCTTACACATGAATAATATTCATGCATCTATATTTATTAATAATACAACTTAATCTAATATATAGTCCAATGTGCGTACACCCACAATAATTAGTTATATGTCCCAAGGTGACTACAGGAGAAGAGTTTAAAGGTCCCTACACATTGAAACGCTTATGCTTGAGGACATAGAGTTGCACACTACCCTGATTTTATTATGTATTAAACCTTAGATTTTAATTAAAATACTATAGTACATGAATAAGCACAGGCGGTATATTATTTAAAATAAAACTTTTTTGTCCTTTAATAATCATCATTGAAAGTCTCAATATTCAATTTAAAATGAATCGTGACCATTTGTTTTCAATTACTCTGATCAATAGAAAAGAAGCAACATAAGCCGGTCATCTCAATCAAATTTCACTGCCCCAATTGACAACACATAAGTATCAGAAGCTAAATAGATTCATTTGTGGGGCAAGTGGGGCTCACAAAGGACCGTCCTGCAAGACATTCTGCAAGGCGGGAGGATGGGAGGTCTGGCTGGGTGGCTGATCTCCTGGGCTGAGTGGAAAGAGATTGTGGATTGGTTTCAATGACAGAAATGATATGCTTTTGAATATCCCAGAGATGCTGAATACAGAAAATTTAATTCTGGGAATTAGAGTTAGACACACCAAAGCAGAAAATAATCGTATCTTCTCTTCAGACTTCATTCAGAAGTCTGCGTGGAATAAGATTGAAGGTGGCCTACAAACCAACAGGTTATGAATCGGGAAAAGCAAAGGGAGCTCATGGTGTTCTATGACACCAGTGTGTGCTCGGGAGGCACTTCTGGGCATGCCTAGGAGAAATAACCTGCAGGACTCCACCCCAAAGGGCAGGAACTAGGGAAAGAAGGAAGCTTGCATTCTGGCATGGCTGCACCTCTAATGACAAAAGGATTAGAGCAGCGCGTTTAGGGTCAATAACAATAAACCCGGGTTTGAAGACAAGAGGAGGTGACTGTGGGATCCGTTAAAGCATTGCTCCAAAGAAAATGAGAGCAATGGAAAGGAAGTTTGGCCACGAAGTCAGCATGTGAGGGAGAGAACACACGATCTGTTGTGTCAGGTAGCAGAGGCTCTCTTTGGAACTGGCAAACACGAACCCCACATCAGCGAGCCTGCAGATATGCGAGCAATCAAGAATTCAGCTGCCTTTTAAAGGGGAGTTGCGAAAAGGAATCAATGTGGATTCAGATCTAATTCTTCAGAGTAAAGAATCCGCAGGCAAGACACTTGGGCACTTATTGTTTGCGTTTAACAGAAACAACAGACACAGCTTCTAGATAGGAGTCTTTCATTTCCAGCAAAATAAACACCCTGACTATGGATTCTTGCAAAACCTGGCCTATCGAATAGAGATAGTACAAATAAGATACTGAAACCAATGACACTTCATTGTCTTTTAGTATGCCTAAAAATGTTTGCCTTTTCCACAGAGCTATTGCCGTAAACCAGTATCCAGGGATGCGGTGCCAGCTGGTCTTACAAAGGGAGTAGCCTAATGCCGTCTCTGCCTGTGCAGCGTGTGCAGGATGAGACAGCCCATTATTCTTCTGAACCTGAAGATATCTCCAGAGACTGAGGCTCAATGTTCACACTGTGTGGGAGGCCATAAAATTCTACCCCAGAAGTCAGTCTGCATTGCTAAAACCTATCAGCAACCCCTGCTCCCTGCACCCCCCACTACCTGTCTCCCCTCCTGTTCCGTGCCCTCACCCCCCTCTCCCCCTGTATACTCCCTTCACCCCCCACTACCTGTCTCCCCTCCTGTTCCGTGCCCTCACCCCCCTCTCCCCCTATATACTCCCTCCTGCTACACCACTGTGTAGTTGTCTTCTGAAATCCCTTGGCATTTGACTCTCAGAAACGGCTAGAATCTCTACCTGGAGCTCTGCCTGCACAGATGCCACTCACTGTCATCCCTGAGATGACAGGGGCGATGGGATTTAATTAGAAATATATCTGATTTTCATTCCAAGCAAGGAAACTACACATGACTTTAAAATTTAATACCTGAGAGTATATTTCATAAAATAGAAATCTAAGCTCATGTTTAAAAAAAAAAAAACCCAATTTAATTTTAAGCAAATAGTCATCCTTTGATATAAACCTTGATGACATATTGAAATTAATTTTACTCTGCCTCCCAAATATACATATGCCTTCATATTAATCTGATTCATGTTTCTAATAGGAACCTTATGTCCTTGTCAGTTTGGGTTCAGTCTTAAAGCGATGGAAGCCTGAGTCTTTCCTATTGCGTGTTTTGGTTTCTTTGGCTTTTCCAAGTAAATAAAAGTAAATCTTTTGCATATCTTTGTCTCGGTCAGCTGGAATTCTTTTTTTGTTGTTGTTGTTTTTGTTTTTCGAGACAGGGTTTCTCTGTGGCTTTGGAGCCTGTCCTGGAACTCGCTCTGTAGACCAGGCTGGTCTCGAACTCACAGAGATCAGCCAGCCTCTGCCTCCCGAGTGCTGGGATTAAAGGCGTGCGCCACCATCGCCCGGCCCAGCTGGAATTCTTTACAGTCACCCACTTACGTAGAGACCTTGCACTTCTCCTGCCTGCTCTATTTGTCATTTCCAAATGTAAGACCTGTAACGACATCTTTGGTAAAATCAAAAGCCTGAGTAATTTTCTCATAGTTTAATATACTGTTTTTTCTTATTTTTAAAACTATGTGCTTTTAAATAGGGAAGCAGACACCATTTTGTTTGGTTGCTGTTGAAATGTATATGTCCCTATTATGTTCAGAATCACTAGTGTATTTAACACAGAGCACATGGTTATGCTAGCCACCTGTACACTGCCCAGACTTGTGTCCTGTATGTGGACAGAAATACAGACTGCTTTATTCTTTCAAAACATTCAAAAGAAGGTAAGGACACTGTTTTTGCTGGGAACAAAGATTCCCCTGAGTTTCTCAGTCTCCAGAGCAACGGCAGCACCATCTTACAATGGAATCTCGTCTTGTTAGCCACTTAATAAGAAGTTCTACAATTAAACCAAACCTCCAATCAAAAATTTCTCATTAGAATTGATCGCTTATCAGAAGTGATAAACCTTCTCTTTGTACTATCAGGAATTTTGGAGCATTTTGATAAAGTCGTTAACGTGAATACTGCTTAAAAACAATAGACATAGTTTCCTACATGCTTCTAAACAATTTCTGTATTTCCCATAGTTCAGAATAAGTTAAAATATTATTAACACAAGAAAAACCATTAGAGAGAGGGACGTAAATGATATAAAAGCCATATTTATGTATGACACACTCATGGAAAATTTGGAAATTAAATAAAAAAGCATAAAAATGATTACAGTGTAATTTTGGTCTAGATGAATTTTGAATAATAGGTTTGAGTGAATTGTTTTATTTAACCTGGAATGAGTTTTACATAAAAACCCATACCTATAATGTGCAGACACGTGCCTTGATGGAAGTTACAGAGAAGATCCAGCGAACCCTTCGATGAAAGCATATTTTCAGCCCTCTGATAATTTTTCATCAATTGATTTCTTTGATCTTATGGGTTTCTTCTGATAACTCTTTTAATGTGATTTTCTAAGCAGAGACTATAAGTTTTGAAATTCATAAATGATGGTGAAATCATGGTTTGTGTCCAAACAGTTTTATAAGAAGCAAAACTATTTGATACTACCTCGTGCTGAATTCTACATATCTTATGCTGAATATCTTATAAAATATCTTATTCTGAATTCATTATTTATACAAAATACAAAGTGGTGTACAAACACGTGAATAGTGTCAATATAACATTTCTGTCAAAATTCTTTCTCTGGGGAGTTCTTATACACAAAAGACTGGTGGAAAAGAGAAAATTTGCAGAAATGTCAACTATGTTACTAGCAGAAGTCAAAGTCTTTCCCAAGCATGACTCAGAACAGATTTCTTGCCTTCTCTATATCAAAACCATGAGAACCAGTGCTAGAAGAAGACCTCCAAAATGTCAGGGACAGGTGTTAGTGAAGGACACAGGTGACGGACTGGCATGAATCTTTTCCAAGATTCACCCAGAAATTAACAAACCATCACCAAGAAAATGAATTTAGCAGATGATGTTCAAACGCTAAATGCAGAAATAAAAGTGCCCACTTTATAAAACTTCCAACCAATTAAAAACGTACATTGTATCGCTAAGTTGAAAATCAGGGACTCATAGAATAGTTCGATTTGTTGCAGAGATAATAGCCTGCATTTTAAAAATTTCCATTAAGCACTCATTCTTTATTACTAGGACAATGAGAAATGCTTCAGGTAACTATGGCAATGCAAAGATTAACAGAGAGAGAATATAACATGACGCATGGTTCTCCCACTATAGCAATGTCTATGTGTATGGAGAGTTGAACAGATTTCTTTTTCCCCAGCCTACTAATGCAAGCTGAATTCAAATGTCTTCATTTGGATTTGGCCTCTGCCCTAGCGTTTTTGGAGCACATGTTAGTCCCATTAAATCTGGCCATAAATTAACAGCCCTGTAATTTAGTCAGCAGGACGAGCCATTAACACCACAGACTTGGGGGTCATAAATTATTTAGAGTTTTAGAAAATGAGCTAATAAACTAGATATACTACTTAAACATGTAAGATTTATATAATTATATAATATTTTCATCTGACTGTAGACTTAGAAATGAGGAAAAGCATAAACTTAAAACGGTTGGTGTCTAAATTTAATTAGCGACAATTTAACCTCCCCTGAAATGAGCCCCGGGGCTTGTTTTTCCTAAACTGCCACCTTCTGAAAGTCCAGATTAAAGAGAAAGAAAGAATATTGACAGTAAGGGAAGCAGTCATATATATTTTGTAGCTCTCAGGAAATCTTCACAATGACTTTTAACATTTAGAAAGTTGGCCTTAAAATTTACTTTGGAAACAATGCATCTATAATACAATTCTGAATTTCTATTTCCTTTTGTTTCTTTCTATTACATTTTATTTGGGGCATGGTTTCATGTAGGCACAGCTGCTCTTGGACTTCCTACACAACTGAAAGGCTTGGCCTTGACCTGTTCTTACTCCCTGCTCTCATCTTCCAAGTGCAGGCAAAAGGAGGTATGAGCCACCCTGTCTGCTTCTGGAATTTTTCCCTTTAAATATTTATGGAGAAATCCTGGTGAAGCAAAGAAATTCAGATTAAAATAACTACTTATGAATTTTATGAACAGTGGGATGCAAGATAATAAAGATGAGTGGATTAATGGTGATGCTTCAAGACAGATACAGCAGAATATATTTAATTTTGAGTGTTGATATATTTACATATATGTTTTAAATATATAAAATCCCTAATGTCAGCTCATCTTATGCACTGTCAATAGAGTTTACCTTTATATTGATTTTCCCATTCTTGCGAAAGCTCAACAGATATTTACAGCTATACCAATTCGTATTTTATCTATCATCTATTTATTTATCATCTGTCATATTATATCTCCATAGTCTTTCTTAGAATATATGAATGTGAGACTGACAAAAGTTGTAGTAGAAATGTATTGTATACATCAATAAATATCAAACGGACACAAGATTAAATTATATAAATGCCATCCTATTTAAATTATTACATAATACTGTTTCAAAGCTTTAAAGTTTAGGATCCAGTTTTATCATATGGATACTTAAAAGATGCTTAGATTTCTCAAAAAATTTTTCAGAAACCTTTATGTGGAATTATGTTTCAAATTTTAATAAAGAATTCAACCTTTTCAAGAATTAATTTTTCGCGGCGGGACGCGGCCGGAAGACCGGACGGCGGGACTCGGCCGGCCGGAAGACCGGGCCGCGGGACGCGGCCAGAGGACGCCTATCACGGCCAGGGCCAGCGGGGACCGGCTGGGACCAGCTGGGACCGGAGCAACTGCAGAGGACAGAGGCTGCTGGCGGTGGGAACCATCCCAGCAGCAGAAGCAGGCTGCAGGGACCGCGCGCAACACCGAGATCAGATCGCCCCACTACAATTAAATCAAAGAGGTAGGCCTTTTGTTGGCAAGGTCACTGGCAAACAGGGAGCTTGGTCCTGTTCCTGAAGACCTTCGGAGGG
>NC_022025.1:9202684-9216510 GCF_000317375.1 Microtus ochrogaster | reverse complement strand
TTTCAGTCACAAATAAGTGAATGCTATGATAATAGTCTATATGATATGCCCTTTTTCTGAGAAAAGATTTTGAGTATTAGAAGTAATTCTGTTTTATTAAATTATATCTTTTATTACATGAGATTAAAATTGTATCATTCCTCTTCCCTCTCTTAAAGCCGTTTTATATAATCCCATGCTCTGTTTTCATATATTGCTGTTATATGCATGTGTGTGTGTATGTGTATGTGTGTGTATATCCCAAGTGCATTAAGAAATTGTAAGGTTTTAAAAGACTAGAAAATGGAACAGAGGCAAAAATTATTGGCTAAATGTATTCACACATAGAACCCGGAAGAAAACGATTCATATAAAAACTTAATTAGGTGATAAAATATTAAATATTTCTATATTTAATTAAATATTAAATACTGAATAACAGTAAACTGTGAAATTATCCATTTTATTTATTTATTAAAAAGAATATTGAGCATTTACCCTGAAACCAGTTTTCTGATCATTTATGTTCTCTTGTGGGCTGCTTTCTTTCATTTGGTTTTCAGCTTTACAAGGAGCTAATGGTATAGGGAAGAAAAACTTAATTATTATGGGGTGAAAATATTCTCCCGCAGTGCAATAAGGACGGGTGACTTATAAACGGTGGAGATTAATGGTGGGTAGGTTCTACATAGCAGGCACAGCGTCTTCGTGAAGGAGCCAACCGTTTAAAACCCAGAGCCTCCCATCAACACTGTTGGGCGCTTCTGGCCTAGCCATCACCAGTGGATTTTCGTGATACCACCCCCCTTCGGACACAGGGTTTGTCTGTGTAACAGTTCTGCCTGTCCTGGAACTCACTGTGTAGATCAGGCTGCCTTCAAACTCAGAGATCCACCTGGCTCTGCCTCCAGAGGGCTGGGATTAAAGGTGTGCGCTACCATGTCTAGCTGTGAATTCATGTTATTAATGACAAAAAAAAATAGGAAAAAAACAAGTGATACTCACATATCAGGGAACATTCCAGATACTCGTCAAAAGAATTGTTTTGTGCATTTTAAATAAAGTTTAAACAAAATTACAAAGCAGTCTGGCACCAGCTTAACTAGTCCGTAACTTCAGAAGGATGCTACAGGAATCATGGACTAAGATTCAGTAAGGGGCAGTTGCTGATAACTGGTGTTGAGTTAAGGACGACGCTGCTGAAACCCACTCTGGCCCTTTGCAAAGCTTCGACTTCCACGCTGTTGAAATGTGGTCGTTTTATCTTAAGACAAAGCAGTCCTCAGCGTAATATCCCACTTACACATCGTTTTCTATTTAGTAGAATTTTAGGAATATTTTAAACGTGTTTTTATCTCTGGTGAGAATTCGGTAAGATTTTATCCATGGAGCAAAATGCCAGATGATTAAAAAGTCCCCATCTCAGGTTCCAGCCGCTATTTTCTCTCCAATTGTCAATCCTTTTTTAATTTGCTGTGAACGGTACTGTCAATCTGTTGTGGGAGCTATTTTAATTTAGGATTTCATTATCTCTCTTCTCCGACCTTTGAATGGCCTGTCACTTGTTATACCCATCGTCAAAGCTAGTCGATGATACATCTGATTCCAGCCTTCAATTTATTGAGACATTGAATTGCACAATATACTTTTCCTTTCCTCCCTCTCTGGTCTCTTTTTAGAAACCAAGAAACAAAAAATTTTCATTTGGATTCTCTGCCAGACAGTAAGAAAATTACAACGATAACCAGATATCTTACAAGTCCTTGAATATTAATTTAAAATTTTATAAATCACTTTTCTATAACACCAAGCTTTATAAACTGAAAGCAATACAAATGGAGAAAATACAGATTGTGCAATGTTGAAGTTCCAGCATACAGGGCTATGGACGCATTGGTTCTGAGAGGTGCTTTTGAAAGGCCAGCTGGAGTCCTCTCCTGGGACTTGTGTAAGGTAGAAAGTGCTGGCCCCGGGCGGTATGCACAGGTGTTGCTAACCTCAAATGGGAAAGTGGTTTAATACCCCAAAGAGTTACATGTCCTGATGCAGACTCCTGAGTTCTCCTAAGTATTCCTTTTTTCCATTTTTCTTTTCAGTGTTGATTATTAAGCGCAGGACCTGGGCAGCAGTGACAATCGCATGCCGCCGAGCTAGGCCTCAGCTTGATATGCTGAATACCAAGTGCACTCCCTTAAGAAGGACTTCCACTGAAAGAGTCTTCTATTGGCCAATAAGCTCAGAACGGAAAACCAAAGGGACATAATGAAACACGAACCCAGTCATGGTCTGCTATGGGTGCATCTGCAAAGGTTGGCGAGGAACTACCAACCTTCCTCTGTTTTATGAAAAGAACTACCCTGTTTTCATAAAGTTCCCAAGGTAATTCTGAGGGTCAGATCTGAACACTGTCAGAGTGATGGAAGCACCTGTCTTAAGTTCATACGTAGAACAGAGAAGTTGGGGCTTTTTTATGCAACGAAAGCGCAGAAAACCAGACCCTGCCGCCGCTCAGTGAATAACCTTAAGATCTCTCTCCATGAGGGATAATCGGCTTACATAACTACGAGATCCAACACCACACAGCCACTTAAGACCCAGGTATGTAACTTCATCCTTCTGCTACTTCCATTCCTTTACACTCCCAACCCTGGCCCCTTCGCCATTGCAGCCTTCTGGCAACTCTTATCTAGCAAAGGGAAGCAAAGCAATGCTTATGCAAATACGGGAATATTGCACGATAGTATTCTGAGTTCTAAGTAGTTTTTGATGTTGATTAAATTATTGTATTTACGCATTTTATTATTTCAAAGTCACACACACACACACACACACACACACACACACACACACACACACACCTCTTTATCCAGGGATAGACACTAAAAACCCTTTAGGAAGTTAACAAATTAAGGTAGACTTTCATAATGAGACACCTTTAGCTTTTGTATAAAAAGACAACAATCGCTGGGTGGTTGTTAGTCCATGCCCTTCCAGCACTCATGGAGGTAGAAGCAGGTAGATCTTGAGTTTGAGGCCAGCCTAGTCTACAGAGTGAGTTCCAGGACAGCCATACAGACACAGAGAAACCCTATCTTGAACCCCCCCCAAAGAGGATAACAACAGAAAATGAAATGAATTCTTCAAAATAATATCTACTGATCCAGAGAGAGAACTAAGGGGTTCCTTTTTTAGCATCCACACAGTGGCTCACAACTGCATGTAACTCTGGTTTCTGGGGAACTAAGAACATTTTCCAGGCTACAAAGGCATCTATCTACACACATGTGTTGAACATACATGCATTCAAGCAAAGTACTCAGAAATTAACATAAACAACACAACTTTAAAGAACAAACAAAGACCTTTAAAATGTTTCTCATGTTTCAGCTAAGTGGTTTTCTTGCTTTACAAATCCAAACATCCAAGGTTATTCTAAAACATAATCTGTTGAACATGGACAGAATAGTATTTTCTGTACAGACTACTGAAAGAGCAGTATATCAGACTGACTCCTGAACAAAAACTGCTGTGCTCAGAATAGAAGGACAGGCCATATTATTTTTTCTTTTCTTTAAAAAAAAATGGTAACTGGAAAAAACTGATCTTGTGTATGTACCCATTAAGTAATGCAGATTCCCCTATAAAATACATCAATTTATTAATAACGTGTATGTTCCCATTTAAAGTTGCCTTTCCTATTAGAAATATGAGGGGTTTTTGTTTGTGATCATAAATACATCTCATGAATTCCATCACTTCAAGGTGAAATTTTGAGACTGAGATTCTGAATTAAGTTCAGTGAAGTGGCCCATGTCACTCTCAGCCGCATGGGTAGCTGGCACAAAGGGTCACCTGAATCCAGAGGTTTCATGCCAGACTAGACAACAATGCCAGATTTTTATCTCAAACAAAAGCAACAACAACAATTGCTGTGGGACAATGGTCTGTACTGTGTCACTTGTATTTTAAATACATTCTGATTGGCCAGTAGCTAGGCAGGAAGAAGAGGCAGGGCAGCGAGAATTCTGGGAAGAGTGACGTTTTTGTCTGTAGTCGTCACCCAGACATAGAGGAAGCCAGACACAGAGCAAGCAAGGTGTGACTGCCTCGGCTAAAAAGGTACCAAGCCAAGTGGCTAACACAGACAAGAATAATGGGTTAATGTACAATGAATGTAGGTTATAAGAGTTAATAAGAAGCCTGAGATACTAGGCCTATCAGTTTATAATTAATGTAGACCTCTGTGTGATTTCTCTGGGACTTAACGACTGTGGCAACCTGGCAGGACAGAAACCTCAGTCAACAAGTAATATAAAAATGAATCCTGAATTAAAGGTGAAAGAGGATGTAGCACATCTCTACTGAGCAGCCAAGTAGTTCTAACTCAAACCCACAAAACGGAGAGCAGACATTTAAAAACGTATGCACAGGGGTGGTGTACATACAATTCCTGAAACATATAAGACAGGAAGAGTGAAGAAAATTTATATATTTTAAATCATATACCATAAAGATTGGAGAAAAACAGCTCTGAACACATACTAGAGGAAAGGCGTACAGATAGTTCTAACCATATGGCACAGGGATGGTAGACAGACAGCTCTAACCATATACCATGGCTATGAATGGTATAAAAATAGGTCTAAGCACAACCTGCAGGGATTGAACAGAACTACCAAAATGACCTTTTCTTCTTTGAGCTGTAATATTTTCAGGCTCTAGCAACTGTTTTGTTAAAGAAAATTGACTTTATTCTGCTTGGGATGCCATACCGAATATCATAACTTGACGGATTACGCACGCAGATATGTTTTCTCACAGTTCAGAGGACTATCGAGTGCAAGCTCGCAATGATTTCCTATAGCATTTCAGGTGAGTGTGTGTGGGGGTAACCTTCTTAGTTTAGTGATGGGCACATTCCCAAGATAGTACACAGATCTGTTCGTGTATGTGGAGTTAAGGAGGGGCAAGGGAAGAAAAGAAGGAAGGAGGTAGGAAGAGAAGAAAAACAGAGAAATGGACAGGTACTGAATCTCACCCCTTCTTAAAAAGGCACCAAACCTTTGTGGGGGGTAAATCCTTATGACATCTTTTCCCCAAATGGCCTTGTAAACTCTTCCCTCACACACAGGGTTACCGCTAAAGCACCTAGAGTTTGGTGGAGACAAAGTTTAACCTAGCATGATTTGCAAAATCTATAATAAAACTGTTAATATGAACTGGCCTATTATTGGGTAACCCAAAATAAATTACAAGGCTGGACTCATTGTGATTGGGATGACGCTGTGCGGTAGGCATTTGCCTGTCAGAAAATGAACACGATGGTGTTATCTATGAGCTGGCATACATTACAAAAACATCAATAGGGAAAGATAATAAAAGCAAGTGCCAGCTTTATCTCAGAAGTAGAATTGCTTCTCTTTGTGTCAGTTATGAAATATGGTCAAATTATCACAGCCTAAAATGTATGCTTGAACCTCAGGCTTGTCCTCCATGTCTTTTTATGATGTCCTTACAATCGCACTGTTCTGCCGCTAATGAGGAGCAATACTAATTATTTGGCTAATCCCTTTATCACAATAGATGATCACTTTGCCACAGGATGAATTGTTCTTTCAAGAGTGCCCTTTCGTAGCACTTAATCAGATTCCTGGTTGTACGATTCCGAATCAAGCCTTTCTAATTTAAATTGCGTTTTGAAAAGATGAAAGCGAAGCCCCCGTGCTAATATTAGGGCCGTGGAAACATCTCGCTGACAGTTCTCAAACAACAGACATCTTCTAGTCACCGGGCATGGAACTATATCAGAGCATGATCCACCATTTATCGCTGACACTAACAGACAGGCGTGCCCTCTGCCAAAATCAGTCAAGATGACCTATTAATGAAACCACTATTATTATTCAAATTCATGTTTATGATAAATACTAGCTTAGAAAATTAATGCTTTGAAAAATGCAGCAGGATGGAGGTGGTGTGGATTTTTCCATTGGGGTGCTGAATGCAGTAGGAAATCTGATCTTTGTGGGACATTTCTCTGGGGTGCTCCGAAAGCAGCTATTGTGAGTCAGGTGATTACACTTATAAGAAATTTAAGTGAGAGAAAGTTGTCATATAGCAAAACCTATACCAAATCTTTGAAAATTGATTTGATTTCTCATATGTTCAATAGCTAATCATATTTGGAAATGTCCCAGACAGAGGACAGAAACGAGCTCCTGTCTCACAGCTCCCTTCTTCTGTTACTACCAGAAACTCCGCCACAACCCAGAGAGCACATTGCTTCCTCTGCAGATGGAGAAACTGAACAACAATTTGTACCTGATTCTTCCAAACTTTGGTTTTGGCCATGAATAATTTAAAATTGATATAGTAAAGGCTTATTTAATCCTATTACAGAATTCTACATGACACAGAGAATGCTAGCACTTTGTGGGTTTGAAATCTTTTTCTGTATACTTGGATTTTAGATTAGGATAAATATTCTGCAAATGATAAATCATTTTTAAGGTCTAATTTCCTATATAACTATTGGAGAAACTGTGAACTTAGAACAGATAAATCATGGAAAATTAACAGAGATACGCACTGCTTTAGAAATCCCTCACAGGAAGTAGATATCTTATTAAGGGAGCCATTTTAATGTTGGCAAGAGACTTGACTCTGGAGGGGTTCCCAGGTGTCCATGGAGATGTTCCCAGCTTGTTCCTTGGGCAGCAGAGGAGAGGGTGCCTGAACTGGCCTTATCCTATAGCCACACTGATGAATATCTTGCGATGGATGGAGATAGAGACAGAGACCCACATTGGAGCACCAGACTGAGCTTCCAAGGTCCAAATGAGGAGCAGAGGGAGGGAGAACATGAGCAAGGAAGTCGGGACTACGAGGGGTGTACCCACCCACTGAGACAGTGGAACTGAACCAATGGGAGATCACCAAGGCCATGGAGCATGTGATCAAAGCAGACTCTCTGAATGTGGCTGACGGTGGAGGCTGACAGAGAAGCCAAGGACAATGGTGCTGGGTTTTGATTATACTGCAAGGATGGGCTTTGTGGGAGCCTAGTCTGTTTGGATGCTCACCTTCCTGGACCTGGGGGAAACAAGGAGGACCTTGGACTTCCTATAGGGTAGGGAACCCTGACTGCTCTTTGGACTAGAGAGGGAAGGGGAGGGGGTGTGGGGGCAGAAGATGGAAGTGGGAGGAGGGAAGGTGGTGGAAATTTTCAATAAAAAATAAATAAATTAAAATATAGAAATCCCTCATAAATAAATCTGTGCTTTGCTCAGATTCCAGAAATAATCTAACATTAAATACTGTCTGTACTGTGCACCAAGTTTTTCTCTACTTTATAGTCTATAATTAATTATTTCTAATACATATAAAATAGACAAATATATGGATATCAGACTTACACACAATACCCTTACTAACCACCAGAATTACTTGAACTTTCAGACACAGTCTGACTCATGTTCCAGTCTTAGAAACCTAACTACATGACAACTTTCCTTGATCGTGTATCATCTTCACACTGACCCGTATTCTAGCCAGACCAATGGACGACCTTGCCTTAGTCTTTTAAGTGAATTTCACCTGCCATTATTTTTTCTTTTCATGTAATTCAGAACTGAATTTCATTTTCTTGAAACTGATATAAACTGAATTGTTTTCATCTTTTCTCTGCATTATGATAGAATTTTTTTAAACTGTAAGCTTGTGTTTCTCAGAAAGCTTTCTAGAAATTAATCAATGTGAAGCATTTTCAGCCAAATAAAAATTTTACAAAGTATATTATGATTTTAGACCTCCCATTTCACCAACATTCATGAGTTTTATGATAAACTTTCTATTTTTTTTTTTTTTTTGGTTTTTCGAGACAGGGTTTCTCTGGTTTTGGAGCCTGTCCTGGAACTATCTCTTGTAGACCAGGCTGGTCTCGAACTCACAGAGATCCGCCTGCCTCTGCCTCCCAAGTGCTGGGATTAAAGGCGTGCGCCACCACCGCCCGGCTAAACTTTCTATTTTTGTATTTATAATACTCTGTAAACTTGCAGATATTATTTGGTCATTTTACTCTCTATAATATTTAGACTTCTGTGTTTTCCTAGTAACATGATTCTCCTCTGATGATCTTATAAATGCTCCTGTATTTTAAGGATTTGTAAATTTAATGCTAACGTGTGCTGTAATTCATTTTGTTATTTAGAACTTTACAATGTTCCCAGGAACATCAAATTTCTTATTTTCCTCTACATTTACATTCCCTTACAACCTGTTTATCTGAAGTTTTCAATGAATTTGAATGTTGATATTTTAATCTTATAAAATGTATTATAGAGTTTACTTGTTGAGATAACCAACAAGTTGCTCATGACAAGTAAATATAAATTAGCAGTTAGTAAAGTTACCTGTCTAACCATGTGTGTGTGTGTGTGTGAGAGAGAGAGAGAGAGAGAGACAGAGAGACAGAGACAGAGACAGAGAGAGACAGAGAGAGAGAGAGAGAGAGAGAGATCTAGTATGTATTCTGAAATAGGAATTTACTGGATTTTCCAGGCTGGTCTTGGACTGAAAATCTCAAGTGGGTTTCCTACCTGAGATTCCCTGGTGGCTGGAAGCACATGCACACACCAGTGTCTCAGCTCCTACTCAACGATGTCCATACTTTTGGGGCAAAGCAATTGATAGAACTTACAGAAGAGCAGGTGCATTTTGTGTGGAAGACAGGAAAGCATTCATTTTTTATGCTGTGTAATCAGTACACGGCAGCTCCAAATAAGTAGCTTTAACCTCTAACTCATAATAAATATGGATTTATTTTGATAATATGGATTATCTTAAAAGTATCAGTAATTACTAGTAATTTAAACTTCAAAAGTCAATACGATTTCTGAAAATTTTATCTTATCAAAACTAACATCTTTGTAATAAAATTATGTTAAATTTTTTCCCATTACTAAAATTAAAAATAATGATTGCCTTACATAAATTCTTGGGCACATGTAGGACAAATTCCATGATTCTTAAATGCATTATACAACCTGAAGTTCATTCTTTATTGTCCGTAACTAGACAGCTTGTCATCTTTTTACTTGTGAAATTCATCTCAACAAGCACTGGATTCATCCAGAATAAGAAAAAAAATGACAAAATACTTTCCCAGAAACTATTTGCAAACAAAAATTTAATTTTTCAAGGGAAAAATATATTCTTCATTTCATTTTTTATAAAATGTAAGTTTAAACATTTCTGGGATTAAAGTCTTATCAGAGAACAGTATTTCCTAGAACCGTTCTCCACAGTCTCTAACTCCTGATATGAAGTTTCAACGCTCTGCCTTCTGAAGGAAGAAAGCCTGGTGGGCTGGACACCGAAGCACAGTCTTAGCACCAAGTCTTTCAGGTCCTGCCTGGGGCACTGCAGCCGTTTCTCTGTCCTGTTCACAACCCAATCTCCAACACTTACTTTGTTCTTGGACCCGAGACAAGGGAAATATTTTCTTCTTGTTTGTTTAACCGTTGATGTGGAGCTCACTATATAGACCACTAACTCACTGTTGTTCTTATTGAAGAAAGTTCTATGGGGCTGGAGAGACGGCACAGTTGTTTCTAGCATTACACCTCCAACAGGGGACCATGGTACAGTTTCCACTGACCCAAGTGATGACTCACAACCATTTGTGAGTCCTCTCTCAAAGGATCTGTGACATCTTCTGGTCTCAAAAGGCACTGGGCAGGTACACAGTGAACACACATGCTTACAGGAAAAACACAATATACTTTTACGAGCTATGTTTCTATAAACAAAAGTCATATATTTTATTAAAATGAACAGGCACCTGTAGAATAGCCTAAGGTAGTCCCTAAACTTGAGTCTGAAAAGTTCTGTACGAGGTGGGACACTGGGATGCAGCTCAGGGGTGGAGCACCTGCCTAGCGTGAGCTTGACCCCTGTCGGTGAACACATGAAGAAACAAACGAACAATAGAAGGGGAAACTAATTAGTTGCAACATTCAGAGCTGGTTGTTTACATTCGAAATGAGATCTGAACGTTAAGTGGTTTGGGTGCAAACCGAAATGTGGCAAGCAATGAAATTCCCAAGCACGAAAACTTTAGATGGTGCTCTCATTAAAGCTACAGTTCTGAAAATTTAAATATATAATTGACTGAAAATAATAACATTTCAATCCAGAGGACTTTCAACAGTAATTTCCTTGGGGAAATTTGAACAGGAGATTGCTTTCTGAGATGCAGCTCCACAGATGACTTCGCGGGAAAGGAGAGGGTGTGCCTCGCGTTAAGCCTTCAATTAAAGCGCCCCCGTAGCTGTTAAACTCGGGAACTGAGAGCAGTCCTCCAAAGCGGCTCGTTTTGAGGACCCGACTGCCGGCCGGCTACTGGGGATTATGAAATTTTCCAGATCTTGTTGACATTTCTGATTTGACTCCTGTCATTTGCTCACGCAGCGTGAACACTTGACGCGAATGTTAAAGGCGGACAGGCCACAGGAGGTTAGCGCCGCGCTGATGCGACACTGGCAAACGAGAAGGCAGTATGGAGGAAAAAGGAGGCGAAACACATTCTGAACTTTTCTTTTTTCCAAGTAAGGCCTACTCCAAATAATACCCTGCAATGCTTAAAAACATAAGCATTTACCTTATTGATTTTCAAGCTAATAATATTCTTCATGACCTTGAAATAATTTATTCTAAATTAGAAAAAAAGCATCGATACCTTCAAAATTTTGTAAGTTTTAAAATATAGTGTGTGGTATGTAAAAATGTAATAGTCTTTAAAATGTATGCTTTTATCTATCAGTTTTCACACCTGTTCTGGATTAAAATATATTACAATTTTAGATATGAATACTATTTTGGAAATAGGACATAAGAATAAAGAAACACAGGAGTGGGAAGATGGCTCCAACTGTAAGGTCCACGCATAGGGACCTCAGTTTGGGTCTTATTACACATGAAAAGAACAGGGAGGTAGCTAGTAAGTCTGCACTGACGGGAGTGCGTGTGAGGATAGTACAGATGGAGCCCACTGGATAATCCGCCCAGCTGAGTTAATGAGCTCCAAACCAGGGAGAGACCCTGTCTCAAAACATACAGTGAGAGACTGCGGGAGATAACCAGCCTCAGCCTCTGGCCTCTGTGCACAGAGAGACAACACAGAGCCACCACACAAGAGTAAGAAGATGGGGGGTTGGGAGAATGACTCATTCATTAACGTGCATGCCTTTAAAGACTGAGGAGTAGGGTTTGTTCCTAGAGCTCATATAAAAATATTGAGTATAGTGCTGTGTGAATTCCATTTCAGTGCCGGGACAGAGGATACAGATGGATCCTTGGTGCTCACCCATGGTCTGTTCTAATCTAATCTGCGAGCACCAGGCAGTCAATAAAAAGAACGTGTCTCAGAGAAGTTAGATAATCTCCCTGTGGATAATAGCCAAGAATACCCAAGACGTTCCCTGGCCTTAACAGGGTCATGCACGCATGCGCACTCGCACGCGCGTGCAGGAGTAAAGACGGGAGAATGAAAAGAGGTCTTTCTGAAGACCCTTGTTTGTTTGTAGCACCCAGGCTGCATAGCCTCTCGCTCCAGCTCTAGGGGATGTGGTGTCCTCTTAAGACCTCTGTGGCCACAATCGCTCATGTGCGCATGCACATACACAGAATTAAAGATAATAAAACAAATCTACAGAAAGGGAAAATGAGGATGCTCCTGTATAGTGTCTTATTTCTTGTGGACAATGTTGGTTCTGAAATCATCACATGTTAATCTATGAACCTATATAAACACTCTGTTGACAACAAATGCCAGATATGTATCCTACAATTTTTGTTTTATTTCACAACAAAAAGCATCACAAGAATACATATGCTAAGCCAGGAGGTGGTGGCGCACGCCTTTAATCCCAGCACTCGGGAGGCAGAAGCAGGTGGATCTCTGTGAGTTCGAGACCAGCCTGGTCTACAGAGCTAGTTCCAGGACAGGCTCCAAAGCCACAGAGAAACCCTGTCTCAAAAAACCAAAAATCAAAAAAAAAAATACATATGCTAAAGAAAATAAGCCATAGAACATAGCTGTTTAGTGGGGGAAAAAAGTCACTGGCTAAGGGTAACTTCTTGGCATTTATAAATTTCCCATTCTGAGGAATGGGGAAATCTACGAATGCCAGACAACACAGCAAACAAAATTATATAAAGTTTCTAGCAAGGTGACAAAATTCAAGGTAGCACCCAGTTCTTCCACCAGTCATGCAAGTTGGAACAGTGTCATGAGACTCACAGATAACGCTGGGACACAGAACAAAACAGTTGGATTCACAATTTTATATACTACCAGGCCATTATTTTCTTCATTGTAAATGCAAACACAGACACAAAATCATTACTCTGCTGACATTTGAAACGTCAAATAATGATAGGAAAATTGAAACTATATAACGTGAGTTTCTAAAAATTAAGCCATTAGCATTTACTGAATCTACTTTTGTAAAGCATTAAATCATTTTATTTTTACCTTATGTGCACAAGTGTTTGATTGCATGTATACCTGTGCACCATGTGCATGCCTGGTGTTCATGGAGGTAAGTAGAGAGTATCAGTGGGTGCTGGGAACCAAACCTGGGTCCTCTGAAAGGGCAGCAGGTGCTCTTAACCACAGAGCCATCTCTTCGGGCCCAAGGATCTTGTAAAAGTAATCCAATAATTGATATTGTGGTTCAAAAATAACAAAATGTTCTAAGTAAAAGTCTTTGGAACTAACATTGTGAATTCGGTAAGGAAGATGCTATTTTAATTGCCATGTTTTAATAAGCTTAATACACTCACTCTTTTCTCAGTAAGAGTGAAGACAATCAAATGATTCAAATTCTGAAAGAACTTGCGACAAGTCACAAAATTACACAGTAATTGCTCAGCCATCTTTTCACAAGTGACTTATCAGAACCAAGGGATCTGGTGAAGGCTAAACCGAAAGGCAAGGCTTTTTAGCATTGTTGCTTTGTGAATAAAGTGATTCTCCTCTGCTGTAGATTTTCACTATAGCCAACTCCCTTTCTGTTATGTATTTGGGAATTCATTCCCTAGTTCAGAACTGTTTCCCATTACCAGGTCTTGTTCCTCTCTCCTAGGTAAGCACAGGGATCTGCCGTCCTGCAATTATCTTTATCAGTAGGCATTTGGTCAATGCTCCGGGTCCAGGCATAGAGCATCCCACTTAAGATAGTCACAGATCTCCAAGGACATAGAATTGCTACCTGCCTAAGCTGCTGTTCTGGTTTTTACCACACAACATTCACAATCAGAACAGTTGATAACAGTAGAGCCCAGAACTGATAATTTAGAGGCCTGGGTCCCTCCTTTGTTTCTACCACCTAGAGCAAAACTCCAGACCTAGGCCCCTAGAAACTGCAGCTTCTGATGTATGTGCTATCTGATCAAGAGCCATTCATTAGCTTCTCCATGACTGTTTATGTAGGTTGCCTTGTTACCTGATATCCTCTATGCATACAGGGAGAAAAGAAGTGGCAGCTGATTTAAACAATCCATGCCCTATTCATAATTTTACTGAAAACAGACATTTTAGCTCTTTTATCTACCACCCAAAAATGCAGTGTAGCACACTAACCTTCCTCTCTAGAATTCCCTGATGATTTAATTTCTTTCTTAATGAGCTTTCTCCATTAAGGAGTTCCACTAGCCACTCCCAAGGATCTCTCTCTCCTCTCTCCTCTCTCCTCTCTCCCCTCTCTCTCTCTCTCTCTCTCTCTCTCTCTCTCTCTCTCTCTCTCTCTCTCTCTCTCTCTGTGTGTGTGTGTGTGTGTGTGTCT
>NC_022025.1:9195696-9202584 GCF_000317375.1 Microtus ochrogaster | reverse complement strand
TCTCTCTCTCTCTCTCTGTGTGTGTGTGTGTGTGTGTGTCTGAAATGTAAGTTAATGAGAAATGAAATTTGTTATACAAAGGCATATACATGCACCCTGTATTTCCTTAATAAAATGGCCTCAGAATACATCTACCCATAAAATACACTTTACAAGGATCTTCACATAATTCCTCATCTAAATAAATTTAGGATGAAGTTAACGCTAGCAAATGCTGCCTTAAGCTTACCTTGAGTTTGCTATTGTTTAGAGAACTTAAATCATATGGTTATTTTACCATCAAATGGCTTTTCGGGTCTGTAACCCTAACTCTTGTGTCAGTTGTGACTGAGACAGTTTCCCACTTGCTCCTGCTGTGTCCTCTAGACAGGACGCGGAAGATGCGCTCCCCTGCCCGCTAGTTCCTCATATTCTTTTTACTTACAGCCCTCATAGATGTCCGTGGGAATATGAACCGCTGCATGCTGATAGGATATCTGGCGTCCGAAATTCGCATCTTCAATAAAAACCGGCTTAATTCGTTGGCTGCCTGGCTCACTCTCATTTCTTTCAGGCTATGTAAGAAGAGAAAGAAAATAAACAACTTTATAAAATCTGCTAACAGACATTTTCACATTTGCTTTCTTGTCTGCTCAGGATGTGTTCTTCAAAAGATGGAATTACATTTTACATGTAGTGCCCAGAAGGCACTGCTTATGCGTGTTTCCACACAGGTTGTTAGCAGCCACACAGATGCTCAGATCACCCAACTAAAACTAACTGGCTTCCCGATTTCTATAAATTGGAAGCATCCCAAACACATCTGGCACTGTCTCTTAAGATACACATGAAGATGGAGATTTAAAGCACAGTATATATGTCACAGAACAACCCAATTGAGATTACTCACTTGAAATAAGTTTCAGGATTTGTGTTATTAACTTTACATTGGCACACAGACAATAATGTAACAAATGATAGCACACATGAGGATAAAACAGAAATGAAAAATCATTATTTTATGCCATAGTCTTGACTTTTGCAACTGTTCTATAGGGTTTCATTTTTGTTTTAAAGAGAAAGTGTATGAAAGAAGAACAGAAACATTACAACTCTAAATACAATCAAACATAAGTTCGGAGGTTTGTAAATAGCCATCAAGATCCCATTAATAATGGTGCAAACCAATGACCTAAGAGCTAAAGTCAAAGGTTAATTTTGTCTTTCGTTTTTCCTCTCTACTTGTGCCTGCCATACTGTGTTACCTTATTATCCCCTGGGGAGGAACCTATCCACAATGCTTCTGTAACTTTTTTGCCTTGCATATTAAACATGTTTTTCAATTGAAATATAGCCTTATAGGTATTTCCATAGCTAATTTCAATACTAAGTTCACACATATTTTCAATTTCTTTATTATGAAAAATGTTTTATATATTCTAAACTCTTAACAACTAGGAATAAGAATCATATCCAAACACAGTGCACAGAAAAGTCCTAGCATTCGTCAGCTCATGGAAGTGATAAACCTGATGAACAATAGAGAAAAATTATCATGAATAACTACAAAATGCCATAAAGCAACTCGTAGAATGTTGTCAGATCAAAAACCCAACAAGTTTGCAAAGAGAAAATAGTTTATTTATTGTTTTGCTATGTTGTGCTTATATCATCTTATTATTTATTATTTTGTTGTTCTAATAGATGTAACCCACCAAGTAACACAGCAGTATTTTCAAATACTGAGACAAACATATCTTGCTATTTGTAACACTAGAAAGACCATTTACACGGAACTAGTAGCTTTGTAGATCTGCACAGCAAAAGAGAACTTCTGTACAGTCCTCCACTCTGTAGTGAAGTCAGTTGAGGAAGCCATGATAGCATTGTCTGTGCACAGTGAACCATCACTCTGTACAGTGGTATCACCACACTGCACACAAATGGGTCTATTTAGGGTACTAACTGCAAAACTGGTCTTTGGTAAAATTGTTTGTAAACAGAACACTGTTCTTCCATTCAGGAAAAGCTATGGTCATGCGGATTTCATTTATTAACAAAAAGAATTTATGTATTAACAAGAGTCATACCCAAATTGAAACTCTTTGTATGGGAGAATTACTGATCATACAGAGAAGATGAGACTAATATAGCAACGGGGATGACCAATAAGAAACCACAAAGCAAAGTACTGGTGTGACTTAAGAAATGTAACGCATTGGCCTTGATTGGGGAAAGAAAAAATGTAAACATGAATGGAGGATTTTTTCTGAGTTTATAATATGAAACTTAAACACATTTAAAAAAAAAATCACTCTCCATGATCTATCCTTGGATACTGTAGGTTGAATGAGAGAAGGATATTAAGAAAATAGTAAGCCAGTGTTAGTAGCACCACTGAAGGATATCACAGGGTGTCTCACCAATGAGTGTGGCAACACATTGAAGCACTATACTTATTTTAAAGTAGTTAGGGCATCAGTGGCAAAGCGCCAGCAGCACCACTCAGTGTTTTGGAACACAGACGCTCAGGTTCCATCTCTGACCTAGCCACCATAGAGAACACAAGAGTTGCCCAGGATGGTAACAAGTCTAGGAGGAAGAATAAGCTGAAATGTACTTCTGTAAGTTACCACTAATTAAACTAGGTATATGGGACTCTTCACTGGTCTACTCATAAAAACTTAGGAAAAGCACAACAAACATAATAACAGATACCCAAATTTTGTTAGCGTTCATTTATAATATATTTTATTATTTCTAAAAAGCAGATGAATGAAAATGGTAACATTTGTCAAATGTGTTTCAAAAGGCAGCATTCTTTGGAGCTAGTGCAGGGTTTATCTCTCCCCGAAATGAGCTGGGAAAATGGTGAATACCAACTATACGTCTGATAGACAGCTAATATTAAAAATATATAAAATTCTAGATATCAAGAAAGCAAATAACCCAATAAAAATGTGATACAGATGTAAACAGAGAATTCTCCAAAGAGGAAACTCAAGCGGCTGAGAAACACTTAATGTTCAAAATCCTTAGCCACCTGAGAATAACAAACTAAAATAAAGATTTTATCTTATAGCCGCCAGAGCAGCTAAGTTAAATCAAACAAATGACAGCTCATGATGGTGAGCATGTAAAGTAAGGGGAACACTCATCCATTGCTGGGGCCAGGCAAACTTGTACAGATTCGGTGGAAATCAGTGTGGCTGCTCCTCAGGAGGAGCGAAATGATTTACCTCAAGATCCAGCTACTGGGTTTATACCACTCTTGGGCATACACATAAAGGGTGCCTCATCCTCTCAGAGAGACATTGTTCAGGCATGTTCTTGCTGCTTTATTCATAATAAGCAGAAAATGGGAATAACTTGTATATCTGTTAATACACTCTGTACTATATATATATATATATATATATATATATATATATATACACGTTAATATACTATACTATCTGTTAGTAAGGCTCATACTGTCTATTGGTATATTCTGTACTGTTTGGTAGTATATGCTATAATGTCTGTTAGTATAGAATGAGGGACTAGAAGGACAGATGTAGTAAGAAAAGTGAGCTAGAACAGATAGTTTTGGATGAATGATGCTGGGTTGGGGTGAGGATGTAACTGGAGGATCAAGTGGGGAGGTGGGGAGGGGAGATGAGGCAAGGGATAACAGGAAATGACAGCTAAAAGTAAGGGTCATATAAGGAGTAATATGGGAAGCTGATACAGCATACGTTTCATAAAATATACATATATACGAAAGCAAGATAAATGAAATCACCAAAAATGGGGAAACAGAACCCCAAATATCTATGTCTTGTCACCAAATGAAGTTTTCAGTACCAGGTTTTGTTTTTGTTGTTTTGCTTTGTTTAGACTAATATTTGGTTTTACCACAGGTCCTTGGTTTTGTAGTCCAGGTTCTTGTTTGGGCATGGTTTCCGTCTCATGGGGTGCATGGGCCTTAAGTCAAAACAGATTGGTTGGTTACTTCCATAAGCTTTGTACCAACATCGCACTATCATATCCTGAAGACAGGAGAACATTGTAGATCTAAGTGTGTATCAACCTTGCTCATGCTGATTTAGAAGGCTTTCTTTTCTAAATCATCATGAACAAAAGAAGGCCCTCTAAATCATCATGAGCAAAGCTCACATGAACTCAGAGACTGAGACAGTAGGCACAGGGATTGCACAGGTCAGCACCAGGTCCTCTATACGTATGGAATGTCATGGAATGGCTTCCAGTTGAGTGTTTTGGTGGGATTCTTGAGTGTGCAAATGAGAGCTTGTTTCACACGCCTTCTCTCAAGCTCCAGTCCTTTGGTTGGTTTTGCCTAATTCCAATGCGCTAGCTTTTGTTTTATCTTACTATGTTATATTATTACTCCTTGATAATAAGAAATTTATTTTTTAATAAGAAACAGAAAGGGAGTGGATTGGGAGGGGAGGGGGGAGAAATGGAGGAAAGAAAAACTATAATCAGGTTATAGCATGTGAGAAAAAGATCTATTTCAATAAAAAAAAGGAAAAAAGAAAGGCTACTACTATTACTAAGTAAAACGCTCTGAGAAATTGTGTACTAAGTAAGATGATTAATCCCCATTTTCCCAGCTTAGGCTACATTAGAAACATTTTAGATTTGTAGTTAATTGTGTGTGTGTGTGTGTGTGTGTGTGTGTGTGTGCGCGCGCGCATGCGCACACATTCCTGTGGATGTCAGTGCACATATGTGTGTGTGTGGATGCTAATGGGAACCATAGGTTTGATTCCTCATGGTTTCTCACTGGGACCTAGCTATGTTCACGGGCTAGCCAGCCCCACGCATCTCCCTTCCTAGCCCAGGATAACAAGCTTTTACCATTTGGGTGATAAACAAACAAACAAAAAAAAAACCAGCTTTTTTTTGAGATTATAGACCTAACATGACCGCCAAGGCTGGTTTTCTGTTTGTTTTGAGGATCAAACTCAGGCCCTCACGCTTGCATGAAAGCACTTTACAGATTTGGTCTTCTCCACAAAGTCCTGGAGCTGTTCTGCTCCAGAAAATTCCATGAAAGGAGCATACATAGGACACACTGCAAAGGGTGCAGTGAGAAAGACAGGTAAGAGGAAATCCCCTCAATTCTGCTGGATTAGTAACAGCCTTGTCCTGGGCCAGCCAGTGTTGTCTGGGTTTCAGTGACTGATTTGTGAGGTAAACGATACTATTATGTAATGATCTTTCTACTGTGTAGAGTATCAGACAGCCAAGAAGCCTTGTCCTCAAAGTAGGTGGCATCTCACAAAGGGGAGTGTTGTGAAAACATTTCCAGCTCATTCTAAAATGGGCTTCCACTCTACATTAACCCCCCAAACAAAAGACACATGTTATTTGAATGCTGAAATAAAAACTAAAATATGTAGTCTTTCTTTACAGTTTTATAGGGTCACTTTAAACCAGTCTTTCTACCAAATCAAATACACATTTATGCCCAGCAAATTTCAGCTATCAAAAATGTAGAGGACTAGATAACCGACAGACAACTGGATACATGAGCTTAGGCTAGCAGTATGTAGACAAGATCAAATATTTCATTCATTCATTCACACAGAGAGAACACACTGGAGATCTTGAAATGAGCATGGTACATCACTATCTATATAAATGTCATTCAATATCTATATGGGAAAATACTGAATTTTCAAAAATGATATAATGGTCACAGCAATTATGTAAGATATAATTAAATGATCAAATATAAAAATAATCCTATGGGAAGTGTACATGACCTCTGAATTTGTCTTACGATACTAAGTCTTTATGCTTATATTAGAAAAAAAGAAAATGGATGTAAAAATCCCATTTGTTTGGGGAGGAAAACAGTAGATAAGAGGCAGTAATGAATGGGCATATTCTTGCCAAGTGGCAGCAACACTGTGGCATTTGTCACTAGGAGTTATTTCTTCTCTAGCGTTCTCCAACATTCAATAACCATTGCTGTGGGATGATACTCTCACACACTAAAGATTGGTCACTTGTATTGGTTTAATGAAACACTGATTGGCCAGTAGGCAGGAAGTATAGGTGGGTCTACCAGACAAGGAGAATTTTGGGAAGAGGAATGGCAGAGACGTGGTTGCAAGACAGACACAGAGGAAGCAAGATGAGAATACCTTACTGAGAAAAGGTACCAAGTCATGTGGCTAAACATAGGGAAAAAATATGAGTTAATCAAAGTTATAAGAGCTAGTTAAGCAGTGCTGGTGCATGCCTTTAATCCCAGCACTTCGGAGGCAGGGGCAGGTGGATCTCTTTGAGTTCAAGGCCAGCCTGGTCTACAAGAGTCAGTTCTAGGACAGGATCCAAAGCTACAGAGAAACCCAGTCTTGAGGGGAAAAAAAAGGATAAACAATAAAATCAGAAACATCTGCTAATGGACAATCCCAGTTGGCTTTAAAAAGACAACAATGAGGACCCTAAGAGAGACATACATGGATCTAATCTACGTGGAAAGTAGAAAAAGACAAGATCTCCTGAGTAAATTAGGAGCATGGAACCATGGGAGAGGCAGAGAGGGGAGCAGAGAAAAATGTAGAGCACAGTAAAATCAATAAAAAGTTTAAAAAAGAGCTAATTATGTGTTTAACCCTAAACAATAGGCCAGTTTTATTATTATATAATTTATATTTAATAAGCCTCTTTGTGTTTATTTAGGACTGAATGGCTGTTGTAACAGGCAGGACAAAAATTTCCATCCACAAGGACATGTTATATTTGTTATCAAAATGTTTTCTATAAAAATATTGAAGTAAGTCTCGGCAGTGGTGGCGCACGCCTTTAATCCCAGCACTCCGGAGGCAGAGGCAGGCGGATCTCTGTGAGTTCGAGGCCAGCCTGGTCTAGAAGAGCTAGTTCCAGGACAGG